>NW_027142461.1:490690-750690 GCF_026170545.1 Melanerpes formicivorus | reverse complement strand
GGCAGAGGGGTGTGTAGGTGTTCCCCTGGGCAGTGGCCAGGATGGAAGGTTGTCATTGCCAGCATCCCTCCTCCCCCCCGCCACCCCAGTGCTGCTGTCTGCATCCTTTGGAGAAAGAGCAGTGTGGGAGCCATAGAATCGTTTGGTTGGAGGAGACCTTTAAGATCATCAAATCTAGCACATCTGTGTGGCTTTTAAATCCCTCTGGGGATGGGAACTCTACCGCTTTTCTGGGCAGCCTGTTCCAGGGCTTGACAACCCTTTCCACGAAGAAAATTTCCTAATATCCAAAGTAAACCTCTCCTGGTACAACCTGAGGCATTTCCCTCTTATTCTATCGCTTGTTGCTTGGGAGAAAAGACCAAATTCCACCTTGCTACAAGCTTTTTTCAGGTAGCTGCAGAGAATGAGGAGGTTTCCCCTTTTCCCTCAACAAGGGAGAAAGTTGGGCACTCACCTATTGTCATCCTCCACAGCAGGTATTTTCCCACTGTGGTGTTGAACTAAATTCCTAGTGCTGTTTCCCTCTCATTAGGATTCCCTTTTTTTTTTTCTCCTCCTTCTTTTTTTTTTTTTTTTTTTTTTAAATCATTAAAATGATAGCCAAAGCAACATGAGAGTGGGAAGGGGTGGAAGCAACCAAAAGAATCAGAGCAAAAAAAAATCCCTTGCTGAAGCTGCTGACCCGAGGCTGGGTTTGGGTAGGTCTGAGGCACTCCGGCTGAGCACAGTTGCCACTTTCTGAAATTCCATATGGGTGGCTTGCTACATGTCTGCAATAAAAACCCTTGGTGCAATAAACGACAGAGGGGGAAAAAAATATATATATATAAAAGTTTAAATTTTATTGGGTGTAAAGCTCTTAAAGAACTGCTGTTCACAAAGAGTATAAAGATTGCCGAGTCTCAGCGTACGTACCCCTACTAAAATGTGTTAGTCCTGCTGTTTTCTTGCCTAAACTGTGGCAATTTGCTCTCTTGCTGTTCTTTAAGCCTCGCACTTACCGGCTCAGGGGGCTCGCAGGCTGCTTTCACTTGTGGGCAGCTGGCAGAGGCTGGCTGCCCTTCCGATGGAGGTGGAAGAGGTGGTGTGCGGACCCCTGAGGTTCAGATTGCTGTGGAAGGATTTGCTCTCAGTGAGGAACGTGAGTGGGGGGAGGAGACGAGAAACAAATGGGAATAAACTGTCACATAAACAGTCTTAAGTCACGGTGTTTGCTGCTAACAGATGCATTTAGGTAAATGCCGTTACCTCAAGAGGTGTTATCTTCTGGGGATCCTTATCATAATTTTGTTTTAAATCTGAACAGCTGTTGTTTAACTACCACAGACCACAATTTATCTACAGCTTGAGGCCATAAAGGTATCTTTATTACACTCTTTTTCTTTCTTTCTCTTTATTTTTTTCCCTTTCCCCTTCCATTTGATTTAATTTCAGTGTGTCTGACACCAAAATGTTCCATACAATTTGCATATGACAATAGGCACTGTTGCAGATTCCATACGTGGCTAAATGGAGGGGGGGGAGGGGAAATCGGAGTGGAATGGTGAACAGGGGAACCTTGCAATGACAAATAAGAGAGGAAGATGAGCTCCCATGTTTCATTTACATGTAAAATATTCTGACAATAGTTGTTTCCCCCTGAACAAAGAGCTGGTTTTTCTAGGGTGACTGGCTTATGATGGCTGCAAGTAGGGGAAAAAAAAGGATGTTCTTTAATTTTGGCACTGGAACAGAAGCATGCTTATCTGAGTTGAGCCCTGGGGCTTGCCATATAATTGGAATAAAACTTAAGTCTTACTTAAGAAACCAACAAATATGGGAGCACAAATCATATGCAAAAGGATCAGCCTTAGAATAGTAAGACCAAAAATTGCCTTTCTGAAGGACAAGTACTGCCTGATGTTGAAGTTCTGAAAAGGACTTGAGCAAAATGTGGTTTTGTTTTGAGGCACCTGGCCTTTCGTAGCTCATCTCCCAAGTTTATTACAGGATGCAGGGAGGAGAGGTGTTGCAGGTGTCTTGGAAGCATGTGGTGGAACTTCCTGTGCTGTAGTTTACATCCATTACCCTTTGTCCTGTCACAGGGCACAAGTGAGAGGAGGCTGTCCCTTCCTCCTTGACACCCAGCCCTCAGATGTTTATATAAATTTATTAAATCCCCTTTCAGTCTTCTCTAGACTGCAAAGCCCCAGGTCTCTCAGCCTCTCCTCATAAGGCAGTGCTCCAGTCCCTCAATCATCCTGGTAGTTCTCTGTTGGACTCTCTCAAGTAGATCCCTGTCTCTCTTGAACTGGGGAGCCCAGAACTGGATGCAATATTTCAGGTGAGGTCTCACTAGGGCAGAGTAGAAGGGAAGGAGAACCTCCTTTAGATCTGCTGCACACACTTCCTAATGCACCTCAGGATATCATTTGCTGTCTTGGCCACAAGGGCACATTGCTGTCCCAGTGAGCCCAGGTAGACTGGAGTGTGCTATGCTGTGATCTCAGAAGCCCCAAGTTTTCTTCTATTTCTGCCATCTGCCCCCAGCCAATTTCATCTCTCAGTTTAAGATTCCTCACCTTGGAAAACTGGAAAAAAACAGTTGGTGGGTTTTTTTTTTCTCTTTTTAATAGTTTTGGAGGAGTAACTGACTTAGGAAAAAGATAGCTTAATGTAGTAGTAGACTTGTCAGCACAGAGACTTGTGTCCTCATAGATATTATGCAGTGCTTAATGTCTTAAAAATGAGCAGAAGCAGGATTTATTGAGGTACGTGCAGGTAAGAGCCAGTGGCTAATGTCTCTTGTATAATATTGCTCCTGAAAGTACAACTCCACAAAGAATACTGTCTAGAATTACAGGGCAAGAGCAAGTCAACAGTTAATTGGCTGTGCTGTAATTACTTCGAGATGCCTAATGTGCAATACTTATAGGACTTGTAGAAGTGGCATACAAATTTCACACTGGTCTCCCGGTACTTTATCAGGTGTAGAGGCTTTTGGTAGTCTCTGTAGGTCTTGGGAAGAATGGTGATATTATAATTTATTCCTGCTCTGTTATTTTAAAATAGTGGCTGTGGGTTTATTTTCCTTTCTATTTTTCCTTAATTTTTTTTTTTTTTTGTTCTTAATTAGATCTGTCTTCATCTTATAGGCTAGCAGAAAAAATAGGGCAGATGCTTTTCAAAGGCTCTGTTGTTCTTTGCTAGGATGGAAGTCATTCCACTTGCTGTTGGTTTGCTTGGAGTAGCTTACATACCACAGAATCACCAAGGTTGGAAGAGACCTCAAAGGTCATCAAGTCCAACCTGTCACCACAGACCTCATGTCTAGACCATGGCACCAAGTGCTATGTCCAATCCCCTCTTGAACACCTCCAGGGACAGTGACTCCACCACCTCCCTGGGCAGCACATTCCAATGGCTAACAACTCTCTCAGTGAAGAATTTTCTCCTCACCTCGAGTCTAAATTTCCCCTGGTGCAGCCTTAGACTGTGTCCTCTTGTTCTGATGCTGGTTGCCTGGGAGAAGAGACCAACCCCCTCCTGGCTACAACCACCCTTCAGGTAGCTGTACACAGCAATAAAGTCTCCCCTCAGCCTCCTCTTCTCCTGGCTAAACAATCCCAGCTCCCTCAGCATCTCCTCATAGGGCTTGTGCTCGAGGCCTCTCCCCAGCTGTGTTGCCTTTCTCTGGACACATTCAAGTGTCTCAATGCCCTCCTCAATGCCCTGAGGGGCACAGAACTGGACACCACACACACTACATGGTGTGTGGCAGCTGTGAGTAGTATGTTATGGTACCATAGCCCAGTGGGTTGCAGACCTGAGGATGGTACAGATAGAGATGTACAAGCACACAGATGTGGCCTTTGAATGTCTGGCACCTGATTTTCCCCCACCTTTAACTCCAGGGTACACAAAATGTAATTTCACTAAGTTTATGAAATTAACACTGTGGTCATATTGGGCAAGGACCTGAAGCACCCAGGAGCTGTGTGGGTGAGACTGTGGATGAGATCTCTGGAAAAGAGGCCAGGAAACAGTAAATTCTTGACCTGGCTATGTCTCGTGGTGTCAGCAGTCCCCAGAGCTGTGCCCCTTTGGATGTCATCCAAGCCTCTGAAGTCAAGTACAATCTTTCCCACTGCAGCAGCAGAAAGTCTCTGTGGTTTGGTGGCACAACTGGCACTCTTCAGGGATGCTGAAATCAGGCTTGGGAAGTGAGTTTGGAGGGACACGTGAGCACTTGAGTTTTGTACGTACTTGGCTCACCCACCTCGTGCCCCATGGATGCAGATGTTATTGTGGGGCTTTGTAACATGGACGGTGGAATCCCCCAAATGTCATTTGTATTTTACCTTATTAAATATGGAAATCATGTCAAAAATAAATGTCAAGGGGCTATAAAATTACCCTTCTTATCTCCTGTACGTTTATCAGTTGATAAATGGAAAGAAGCTGCTGCCAAAATAACTGTGAATGAATAATTTATAAATGACTGATGCGTCGTGTATGTTGTTTCAGGCACAAAACAGTAGGACATCAATAATCAAAAGAAGTTGGATTAATTTAGCAGTATTTTGCAGTTGATATTTTTATCTAAATGCTGCAGTCTGGACCTTTGCTGTCATGAGATCCTTCCCTTTGTCACTAAGGACTGGTCCACAGATCGCTGAAATCCATAGGAGTCAGCTGTTTACTTCAGCAGGCTGTGGATCAAATTTATAATATGCATATATAGCTCTTATTTTTTTTTCCTGCTTTCATAGGGTTCTGAATTTGATATTTTATTTCTTTAAGCACTGTTCATGGGATGGGGTTCAGCTCTTTCTTCCGTCCCAATGCTCCTGCGGACCGAATGTCCCAGGCAAGAAATTTTGTAGAGCTCGATTAGGGGGGAAGGTGACTGCAAAAGAGAAGAGGTCTCTACTCTTATTTTTCAGATACTTCTGTTAGTGTTCACACAGGGCAAACTGATTTCTTGCCACTTGGGTTTCAATGCAAAGTGAACATTTTTACCAGCATGTATTTCTCACATGCCTACCCTTAAATAGGCAACATATATTTTCAGCACTGACTGTAGTGAATAAGGTTTAATCCTGAAGAGGTGAACTAGATTCTTCCTGTTCGCTTCCCTGTGATTTAAATATGGCCCATTTTGCCCATCACATGACAGAGCTGCCAGAGATTGCCTCAAGCTAGTTTATGGCTTTAACTAAAGGTCATCTTAGGGGGAAGAAAAAAAATAATCCCATGGAGCAGAGGAGGAGACAAATGTCTTTAAAAGACAACGAATGTACCCCCCCCCCCCCCCCCCCGAAATACCACAAACCAAAGCCTTAAAAAGTAGCTATATAAGCATTTGTTCTGAAGAATACAAATGAAAAAGAGAAGCTGACATTATAGTGGAGTGAGTCAGGGGGAGGAAATAAAACCACTACTGCTAATAATGCTCTCTGTGCAGCACAAAGCCTCACAAAAGAAAGGTGTGTGAAGCAATTGCCTGGGTTTTGGTCTTTGGCTTTCTCTACCTGACCTAGATATCTGGCTAGCAGTTCACCACTCCAGAAAATGTCCTGCTGCAAGCCTCCTCTCCCACTGCCTGTTCAGAGCAATTCTCACGTAGCACTACATCCATCCCCAGGATGTAATTGGTCTGGCTCTCCCAGCTAGCTGCCTGCTCCTCCTTGTAGACCCACACTGTGAAGAGAAATCCCAGACCTCCTGAGGGCTGAGGGGCTCCCAAACTGTGCTATGTTACCAACAGCTCCATGGTTAGCTAACTGCTGTGACTAAATGGAGGTAGGGAAGCACTGCAGGCAAGGGATTGAAAAGTGTTGCCCTCCCGTAGCACAATGCTGATATGCAGAATTGGCCAAAACAGTGAAACTTCACAGACAGTGCAGCAGAAGGCATTGGCTCTCTTGTTTGGGCATTTTATTACCTGGAGCAAAATGTGCAGAGAAGGGAGATAATGAAGTACTTGACTAATTCAGTGTGATCCAGCTGGCTAAGCCAGAGGGGCTGCAGAGCAGGAAAAGCTACAGAATTCACTGCTAGCCATTTTCCCTTGATACCTGTGAAGCCAAAACAAAGAAGTACAGAGATCAAAAAGCAGAGCAATATCAATATCAGGAAAGGGGAGGGGGACAACAGAAGGGGAGGAGAAACCTCTACGATTGCACGACCTCCTCTTTCCTCTTGTTCTCTATCTAGTAATGGGGAAGACGGGGGGGAATGTTATTGTCATTTGCCTCATGCTAACTTCTAATCTATTTGAGAATTTCACCAAATTCCCCAAGGTTTTGCACCCCATGCATTGCAATACTCAACACCAGCTTAATTTAAAAAATAAAATAAAAATTATCTACTTTCAACACTTTGGGGGGGGGGGGGGGGAGTGGGGGGAAAAAAGTCAGGTTTTGTAATGCAGGCACGTGTGTGCAGGGTAGTGCCTTCAAAAACTCCTAACCCCCTTTTCCACAGCCGAAAAGGTTGGATAAGAGACGTGATTCTTATCCAGAGGGAGATTAGGCAATGTAAAGCCTTTGCCCAGCTCCTAGGCAATGATGTTTGTTGTGTTGTGGTTTTTTTTCTTTCTTTCCCCTCAGACAGTGCAGCTATTTAAGTACAAAAGACACATTGCTCCCTCTGTCTCTTCTCCTTCCCTGCTTGCTCCCCACTATCTTCCTACAGAGAGCAGTGCAATCTCAGCTGCACTACCAAGCTGTTTCCCCAATGAAAGCATAATGCTTGTAAAAACCAGCAGTAAGTAAAAGGCAGATACTAGACTTAATTAAATAGACAAGGCCAAACTCCCTACCTGATGTAAGGTGGATGCTGATGCTATGAAAGGAAATGGTGAGGTGCCCACCTTCACAGCTGAATGTCGCCCATGCTGCTCATCCTGGCTGCCAGGGAGTGAATAACTGCTGACCAGCCTGCCTGCCAGCCGCTGCTCATTCTGTGGTGGTGTTTTAATAGGAGACAGGCAGACACTATGCATCATTCAGAGATGAGCATCACAAACATGCTTTGCAGGGAAGGCGACCACAGCAGACTGCCAACCCTCTTCCAGTGCCAATTCCAGTGATGGTTCGGCTGTAAAAGCAGATTCATTAAAATGGGATCGGAGCCAAAGTGTTTGTGATTTGGAGGCTTGTGCTAACTTTTGATAGTCATCACTGGGGACAGCTGATGTGACATCACCCTGCAACTCTCTATGACTCGTATTTTTAATGGGCCACATGCCCCTGCATGATAATTTTGCTGCTAGAGTTAGCTTGGCATAGCTTGGCGTTAACTGGAGACAGAAACACCAGCAACGAAATCTGAAGATATATTGAGAGTTTGCAGTTGTCATGGAAATCAGGGCAATGGCTGGTGCTTACATCTTTACATTGAAGTCCACATTTGTTCCCTTCAGCCTGGAAGCTAATAGGAAGGACTAGGTGAGGTGGTTACCCTCAGACAAGGTGGATCTGGAGATACAAGAGGCTTGTCTCAAGCTTTTTTTCAGAAACATTTTTTTCTCTAGGAAAATACTTTCAGCATTGGAAAAAAAAAAATCTACCTCTCATGCACCTAGACCAGTTTTTCCATATGGTGCTGGTGTGACTGGAAAATGACTGGAGGATGCCTTACAAAGGGTACTCTTAGAATCATAGAATTGTTAGGGTTGGAAGGGACCTCAAGGATGATCTAGTTCCAACCCCCCTGCCATGGGCAGGGACACCTCACACTAGATCAGCTTGCTCAGAGCCACCTCCAGCCTGGCCATAAAAACCTCCAGGGATGGAGTTTCTATCACCTCCCTGAGCTACCTGTTCCAGTGTCTCACCACCCTCATGGTGAAGAACCTCTTCCTAACATCCAATCTGAATCTACCCATTTCTATTTTGGTTGCATTCCCTCTAGTCCTATCACTACCCCACACCCTAAAAAGTCCCTCACCAGCTTTCTTGTAGGTTCCTTTAAGATACTGGAAGGGCACAATAAGGTCTCCTCAGAGCCTTCTCTTCTCCAGACTGAGCAGCCCCCATGCCCTCAATTTGTCCTCATAGGGGAGGAGCTCCAGCCCTCTGATCACCCTCATGGCCCTTCTCTGGACATGCTCCAGCACATCCAGATCCGTCTTGTAATAGAGGCTCCAGAACTGGATGCAGTACTCCACATAGGGTCTCACCAGAGCAGATGAGAGGGGGAGAATCGCCTCCCTCTACCTGTTGGCTACGCTTGCTGGCAGTGAAGGAGCAAGTATAAAGTACTGTGTGAAGATTGGTCACTGTTGTTGTGGTTCAGTTGGGGTTTCCCAATTGTGTGTCTCGGGTTCCTTCTGAACAGGACCAATCTGTACTCTTCCTGGCATAATACACACACCATCATGTAAATCCTGTGCTTAACCATGAGTCTTGGCATGATGTAGATTAGCAGCTGCTCATAAATAACTCATGAGTTCAAAGAGTCATTACAACCTGACCAGGCCACCTCCTGTATCAATACAGCTATCAATAACAGGGATGAAAATTGTTCAGACAAAGCCTCTTAAGGCACTACTGGATTTAGCAGTGCAGAGAGAACAGGAACGTGCTTGTCTCTGGAGGAAGGATAACCTGGAGCTATGCTGTGTTTAGGGAAGAAAGCAAAAGTTCATATTCCTGCTGCTGAGGAACAGGGTATGAAGCTGACTGAGGAATGTATGTGTGCATGTTTGTACTTTTATAGCACCTCTCTCAATGTTCTGCTGTGCTGCTACAGCTGACAACCTGTGATCTCATGAAGACATCATATTTTGGAGTAGCAGCCTGCTGGGACAGAGCTGCAACCAAACCACCTCCACCATCTCTCCTGTACTTTGAACACTAGGGTTTTCAGCTTTCACATTGCTCTGCAGTGGGGAAGCACTACTATATTTAAAATGACTTCTCTGGTATGCTAGGTCTTTAAACAAGTGTTCAAGCAGGAATCGGTTGGGAAGCATGCAATCTGCTGTCAAGATTGTCTTGCTTAGTAGTTCCAGGACCTATGTAGCTGCTAAACCTGTGGGAATGTTTGAGAGAGTAATATGTTTATGTGCTGTAAAAAGCTCAGTGTTGTACACAGAGTCATTTTGGGAACTTAAGCCCTAAACTAAATCATGCTTAAATCCTCTCTTGTGAGCAGCAAAAGCACAGAGATTTCCTTAAGCACATTAAGCATCCAATCTCTGTCTATTGGGATGATTTTATACTTAGGTTATGGTGAAAGCTTGAGAACAGCTTTTATAAAGGCTTTTCTTTTCTTTCTTTCTTTCCAAATGTAGTTTTGGGCATAGATTGGGATACAAATCATAAAATTATAGAATTGTTTTGGTTGGAACAGACCATTAAGATCAAGTCCAACCATTTACCTGGCACTGTCAGGTCATCACTAAGCTCTCTCTCTCGGCACCACACCTACACATCCTTTAAGTACCTTAAGGGATGGTGATTCCACCACTTCCCTGAGCAACCTGTTCCAGGACTTGACAACCCTTTCAGGGAAGAAATTTCTCCTAAAATGAAACCTAAACCTCCCCTGGAGCAACTTGAGGCCATTTCCTCTTTCCCTATTGCTTGTTACTTGGAGGAGCAGACTGACCTCACAATCAAGGCATGTTTGATATATTCCCTCTTTTAAAGAGGATTCAAACTCACAAGAAATTCTGGAATCAGTCAGTAACCATTTAAGGAACAGAGCTGAGGAGGCCAATCTCCTCCCTGAACACTGTTTTCTTTACTGTCCATTATACAAATTGGAAGCAGAATGAGTCCCAGTACACACAGTTTTGGGAAGGGTATTTCAGAGATGTTGCTCTCAGCTCTCCTAAACGTTTGACAGAGAAACATTTGTCCAAGGAAAATATACCAAGCTGTTGCCAGAACACCAACCTATAGTGGATGGTACCATGTTTGTTTTAAGAAAACAAGCCTTGTTTGCTCTCTCAGTAATATATTTTTTCTTTTGCTTCAGAACCAGAACCAAATCCTTGCTTGGCACCTAGGGAGGTGGAGGGGAGCTTGTGGCTATGCATGCCTGGGTCAACTGAGGACTCTCAGGGGTCAGGCAGGCATCAGTTGGATGAAATCTGTGTGCCTGGCCTTGTGCCTCTAAATGTTACACTCATGTTTAAATAACTCACAGGTCAGTTGTTTTGCTATTTTGAGCATGCAGCAAACCAGGCTGAGGCAGCTTGTAAAACGAGTGACTAATTTCCAGGGTTTTGTGTGTGTGTTTTTCCTTTCCACTACTCTTCCTGCTGCTCTCCCTGAAGGTGGTCATGGGGCAGCCTGGAAACAGTGGGATTGGCAAGCTGAGAAAACAGAAGCAGAAAAACCTTGTTTCTACTAATGCAAGTCTGGTGGAGACTGTATTTCTGTAGGGGTTGGGTTTTGGGGTTCTGGGGAGTAGGGGAATATTTGGTTGGAACAGACCATTAAGATCAAGTCCAATCATTTACCTAGCACAGTCAGGTCATCACTAAACCATCTCTCTTGGCACCACACCTACACATCCTTTAAGTACTTTCAGGGATGGTGATTCCACCACTTCCCTAAGCAACCTGTTCCAGGACTTGACAAACCTTCTAGGGAAGAAATTTCTCCTAAAATGCAACCTAAACCTCCCCTACTGGTGGGAGCCTTGTGCATCTGTTCATGGAATGATGTGGGTTGGAAGTGACTTCTGGAGACCATATAATACAACCTTCCTGCTACAGCAGGTTCACATCTAGGTATGTTTTGAAAGCCTCCAGAGAAGACTCCATAGTCTCTCTAGGGAGCCTGTTCCACTGCTCTGGTACCCTTTATAGGAAAGAAATTCTTCCCCATGTTTGGATGGAACTTCCTGTGTTCCAGTGCCTGTTACCCCTTGTCTGTTGCTGGGTACCACTGAGTGGCTCTATCCTTTTGACCCTCACCCTTTAGGTATTAATTAGCATTGATAAGATCTCCTTTCAGTCTTCTCTTCTTCAGGCTAAATGCTTCCAGGTTTCTCAGGCTTTCCTAGTGAGATGCTCAAATTCCCTCATCTTTATAGTCTTGGACTTTTCCCAGTAATTTTGACCAGGGAAGCTTTCTGGAGGTGGGGCCAGTGCTGCAGCACAGGGTGAGATGGCCACTGTGACTCCCAGCAAGGAGAATGGTGGAGCTGGGGAGGATAACTGGTCAGTGTCACTGCATGTGGGGACTTTGCTTGCTTTTGCCGTTGCTGTAGCTGCTTTCTGCAAAACTCTTTTCAACTGATGCTCTTGATGTGCCTGAGGAGTGATGGGACACCATCTTTTGCCTTTGGCAAAAGGCTTCAGCTGCAGCCAAAAGGAAAAGGAGAGAAAAGCGGCAAGAACATCAGGACCAATTCCTCGGAGTGCATGCGCTGATTCAGACCTTTCCTGCCTTCACCATAACCTCTCTCTTCCTGCCATGACTGCCTCCTTGCATTAATTACTCATTGTTCCCTAGATGCATTCATTTTGAGCTACCTTTAGGGTTCAGAGTGCAGAAAGCAACTGACCACAGTTGAGAGCAATTAGCAAAGAGGTTATTTTTACACTAACAGCTGCCTTTTTTGGTGTAGGAGAAAAAAATTAGCAAGGCAGTACACACCTCAGTGAAAAGATGGACTAGGATTTCTCTTATTACTGTGTTGCCTTTTCCCACTTTTCCTCTTTCATTTATTTCTTTTAAAACTTGTGTTAACGTAAATCCAAATTGTAAGACGGTAGTGTTAAAAGGGGTATTGAAATATACTGAGTGCAGAAATTAATTGCAAATGGCATAGGGGACTGAGAAATAGCAGTCCCTTGGCTTCCATATGAGGAGAGGCTGAGGGAGCTGGACTTAGAACCATAGAATTGATGATCTCGAAGGTCTTTTCCAACCTGGTTTATTCTATTCTATTCTAAACCTCACTGTGTCAGGTTGTATTTTGGCAGTAGGGTGATGCAAAGTCATCTTGATCCTCCTGGTGGAGAAGGAAATGGATGTGGAAATTTGGAGACCTTTTTGATCTCTACATCTACCTGGAAAGAGGTTGCAGTGAGGTGGGGATTCCTCTCTTCTCCTGGATAACAAGTAATAACACAAGAGGAAAGAACCAGAGGTTGTGCCAGGGGAGGTTTACATTGCACATCTTCCCCAAAAAGGTTGTCAAGGCCTGGGAGATGTTGCCCAGGGAAGTGGTGAAGTCCTCATCCCTGGAGGAATGTAAAAGACATATAGATGTGGTGCTGAGGGAGGTGGTTTGGTGGTGAGTTGTCAGTGTTGGCTTAATGGCTGGACTTTGTGATCATAAAGGTCTCTTCAACCAAAATGATTCTATCACTGATTAGTCTCAGCCTCGAGAAACACTGTTCAACAGTTTAGCTCAGGTCTGCCTTTTAAAACTTTTGGAAGAAAAATTGAAGTCCCCTCTTGCTATGCTAGACAAGCTTTTCTCCTTTTTGATGCATCTGCTCTTCAGAGACACTCGTGTTTCACTGTTCTTAGCTATTGTGTTTGTCAGAAACAATTAGAATCATAGAATCAACAAAGTTGGAAAAGACCTCAGAGATCATCAAGTCCAACCTATTACCTAATACCTAACACCTCTTGACAACTAAACCATGGCTCTAAGTGTCATATCCAATCCTTTTTTGAACACCTCCAAGAAGGATGACTCCACCACCTCCCTGGGAGGCACATTCCAATTGCCAATCACTTTCTGTGAAGAACTTTCTCCTCACCTCGAGCCTAAAGTTCCCCTGGCACAGGTTGAGGCTGTGTCCTCTTGTTCTGATGCTCGTTGCCTGGGAGAAGAGGCCATCCTATTTTTGGGGTGCAGCTGGATACTTACATGTGACAGCAGTTCTGGAAAGACTTGCCCAATCAATGTTAACACCATTCCAGGTCAGATTTGGTACTTACAAGTTCTGACTGCTTTTGGTGCACCAGTGAGCAGGTTTGCCTAGCCTGCCTTCAATAATCACTTATATTTTCCCTCAGCTTTTTACACTATGCTCCTTTCCAGGAAAACATCAGGGTTTCTTTTTGCTTTTTGTCAGCTTTTCATCTTCCCTGGTGAGTTCTGCTAGCCCTCCAAGCTATTCTGTGGCTCTTTAGTATGAACTCTCTCCAAACTGCTCTTAGTTTTTGTTTACACAAAACACAGAATTGAGCATGGTTTTTACCCATAGTAGGTTGCATCTGATCAATAAAGTTAAAACCCCTTCCTTCCCTGCTACTTGCTGTCTCTGCATATGCAGCCTAAAATTGTGGTGACCTTTTTTGCTGTCAGGCTGCATTGTGGACTTACCTCTAATTTACTGTCTGCTACTGACCCTCTGTCTCTCCTATTGGTTGCTGCTTTCTAGGTTTGTGTGTTCTGGGTTTTTGTTTTTTTTTTTTTCCTTAAACCCCTCAAAGCTGTATTTTTTCAAGTTGAATTTAGTGTTGCAGTTTTTTTTTCCTGCATGTAGGTTTAGTCTGACCACATCTCAGGTGTCTCTTTGTCACAGCGTGGTATGGTTTGGAAGTGATCTCCGAGGATCATCTGATCCTGCTAAAGGAGAGTTACATAGAGCAGTGGCCCAGGATCATATCCAGGAGAGTTTTGAATCTCCCCGGAGAAGGAGACACCACAACCTCTCTGGGCAGCTTAGTCCAGTGCTCCAGCAGCCTCACAGGAAAGAATTTCTTCCTTGTGTTCAGGTGGAATCTCCTGTGCTCCAGTTTATGCCCCTTGTCATGTTGCTGGGTACCACTGAAAACAGTCTGGTTCTGTTCTCTTGACCCCTACCCTTTAGATATTGATCAGGATTGATAAGATTCCCTCTCAGTCTTTGCCAGGCCAAATAGCCCCAAGTCTCTTTTTAAACACTTCCAGTGATGTTGACTCCACCACCTCCCTGGGCAGCCCATTCCAGGGGCCAATCACTCTTTCTGTGAAGAACTTCCTAACATCCAGCCTAAACCTCCCCTGGCACAGCCTGTGTCTCTATCATATTCTTTGGTCACCGGTTGCCTGGGAGAAGAGACCAACCCCCGCCTGTCTACATCCTCCCTTCAGGTAGCTGTAGAGAGCAGTGGGGTCTCCCCTGAGCAGCCTCTTCTCCAGGCTAAGCAACCCCAGCTCCCTCATTCTCTCTTCATAGGACTTGTGCTCCAAACCCCTCACCAGCTTTGTTGCCCTGCTCTGGACATGTTTGGGCAACCAATTTAATTGGTAATTGGCTTCTGAGTCAGCTACATTTTGCCTTGCTTTCCATAACACAGCCTCTCTTCTGTAGGGAAGACAAGGGTTCTATGAGGGATCCCAATTTGCTTTCCAGAGGGTCCATGAAAGAAATGAATTGATTTTGACTGTCTTTTCATGTAGAAAAGAATGTATTGTTTTATGAGTGAAGAAGGCTTTGACTATGTGGAAGGCTGGTGAGAGGCTTCAAGCACAAGCCCTATGAGGAGAGGCTGAAAGAGCTGGGGTTGTTTAGCCTGGAGAAGAGGAGGCTCAGGGGAGACCTTATTGCTGTCTACAACTACCTGAAGGGGGGTTTTAGCCAGGAGGGGATTGGTCTCTTCTCTCAGGCAACCAGCACCAGAACAAGAGGACACAGTCTCAAGCTGTGCCATGTGAAGTTTAGGCTTGAGGTGAGGAGAGAGTTCTTCACTGAGAGAGTTGTTCATCATTGGAATGGGCTGCCCAGGGAGGTGGTGGAGTCACTGTCCCTGGAGGTGTTCAAGAGGGGATTGGATGTGGCACTTGGTGCCATGGTCTAGTAGTCATGAGGTCTTGGGTGGCAGGTTGGACTTGATGATCTTTAGGTCTTTTCCAACCTTATTGATTCTATGATTCTACAGTTTATTTACACCCTGCGTATGTACTCCACAGGGAAGTTTCAGGTGATGTTCAAGTCCTTCTGAGTCAGTGGTAGTGAAGGGAAAAATTTCTTCAAATAACTGTGATCTGAATTGAATTTCTCACACTACAAGTAATATGAAATGTGTATTTAAACATGGGTATCCAGATGAAAGGAAGTATGACTCAGAAGTTTTAATTCAGCAGTTTAATAAATGCTGAATGTTCTCTCTGATTTCCTGGCAGTGCTCAGATTAAAAATTGTTGACTGAGCTAGAAAAAAAAAACCCCAACCAACCAACAAACCCTGACCTTGTGCTGTTGATCTTGAGGAAGCTATGGTCACTGCATGCCAGCTCAAGATTTGGACATAAGAGTGCAAATTCCTCCAGCTTTATGCTCGAGACGTCAGTTTTGCTGTTCATCTGCCTGCTGTTAAGGCCAGTGGTACTAAACTGCTGGGTCTGGGGCCACTGCAGAAGCTTCAGCAGTAACAAAGTTTAATGAAAGTTTCTGTGAAACATTCTCATGCTATTAATTAGTCATGGTGTGCTGCTTGGGCATTTATTTCATATTTTCACCATTGTGCAAATTTGACAAGTAGAGCTGTAAGCAAGAAAGCATTATTCAAAAGACAGTGAAGGGGGTGGGAAAAGGACAGTAGCGTCAGAAATTCAGGCTTTAATGTTTCCCAGACGTTCCTAATGATGTGAAGAAAATATCATGATCTCAGAGAGGTGAAACTGAAATTTTGGACAGGTCAAGAGATCTGCTTATCAGTGCCCTCTGAATTGTCAAAGTTTGATATCGTGCTCCACAAAATAGGAAGACCCTGCACGGTGGCATGCAGTAAGCATACCAAATATACCCCAAGGGTCTTAAGATCAACAGCTGGAGAGCAGATACGTGAGCTACTGTTCCACTTTTAATTTCTTTTCATCTCCACTGTGGAAAATAGAGGACTAAATCCATCCTGGGTGTAACTCTACACACACTTTCTGCTCTCGAAGAGTCTTGAAAGATGTCTGTCCCATCTTCTTGTGACTCCTGAACCATTTAATGGAGGTGTTTACCCTTGTGTGTTCAGGGTGCCTGATGAGAGACATAACGTGCAGTCGGGCAGAACCAAGATAATGCTGTGAAACTGTGTGTCAACTGCTGGGTTATTGCCCCATCCCACTGCCTAGTTAGCATCTTTGACTTTGGGTCATGTTTGCACAGAGGCAAGATACTTCTGTGTGAGCTTTGAAAGGAGGAGGCTAAACTGGAAGGTGTTTTGTCTGAAAATGGATTTCAAGTGTATTCTTCCCATGTGCAAGATGTGCACGTGTGATTACTTTGTGGTGTCCCAGCCCTGTGAATAATGGGAACCCCAAGATGGTAAATACAACCAAAGTTTCTGCAAGGCAAGGTTCACGTATCATCATCTAATTTTGATCTGATTTACCTTTGATATTAGGCTACTTCAGTTCTGTGGAGGTTGCTTATTTACTCTGGAGTAAATAGCCTCAGGATTAATTCCAGCTGTTAGTGTGGACCCATTGGGATACACAGCAGGATATAAAGTCACAAATGCTCAAAATTACTTTTTTTCTTACTGAACTGCTTTGTAAATGACTTATTATGGACATTGTCCTTCACAGCCTGTGACTGGGAAGGTGCAAGATCCATTTCCTTGAGAAGTGCGTGACTCTGGCCGAATTATTGCGGATAGATTTATGATACAGACAAGAGACCGAAAGGAAACATTGTCAGAAATGAGTTAGAAGTTCAAGAAGGAAAAAGAAATGTAGAACACTTGAACAGCCTGTGTCTTTTAAATATTTTAAATAGAAAAACCATATTTCACTTGCTCAGGGCCTTGGTCCCAGGAAGGTACTTAAACCAATTCTTAAATTTAACATGGGCACATAGGTACTTGAAGCACAACTTTTTTTTTTTCTTTCTGAGGCTTCCTTGGGGTTAGGTTTAAAATTTCAGGGTAATGGTGCCAGCAATATGCCTATTTGTTCTTTGCAAGCAGCAATTATTAAGGCCTAACCCATATTACTTTCATCTCTGGTAGAGTAATTACATGGCAGGTACCACTGATGGGCAGGGATGAACAGAATTAAGAATAAAACTTCCTTTGCAGGTGCTTGAATCTGTGTGTGTGTGAGAATGGGGGAGACTGAGTTTCGTTGTCCTGGGTAGCTCTGAAAATTTGAAGTTCAGGCTGATGTGCTTCAGTGTTCTTGTGAGATGGAGCACATCTTCCTAGCTGCTACACATGAGGAGCTAAAAAGGAACCAATTCTGCACGGTTGTTGCCACTCACATTTTTTCTTCTTTGTTGTTTGAAAAGAGAACAAAATGCAAACAAATACTGAATATCTATATTGAAGGATGCTACCAAGGGAAAATCAGCTCCTCTGCAGTAAATTTTACAGTGGTCCTTCTGCTAATGGAAATCATATGCCTATACCAAAACCAGGGAAAGATATTTCATCTCACATGCTCTAGTTCATTTTATTTATGGTCCATGCTATAGATATTCAGACCATTTTTCCTAATGTAATATGTGGCTCCAGTTGCATACCAATGACATTCACTTGCCATGCTTGTGACAAATTATCAGTGGAATTCAATAATTTGTCCCTTGATTATTGCAGGGAGCATGAACAGCGCAAATGCTGGCAAAGTGAAGAGCAGATAAATACTTGCAGTGTGTTCTGGGAGCTGTGGGTGTGAGCAGATTTTATTTATTTATTTATTATCTCCAAAGTCCCTCTTGCACCATCCCAGATCAGTCCCACTGGGTAAGAGGCATGGACATTAGCCCAGAGCTACATAACCACTGACCAGTATGCTTAGTGATCTACCGGTTACTGTCGGAAAGAGTGGATTATGGCTGAATTTGGACTCAATAGAAACATTAATCTGAGCCTCTTGCTCGTGCCCAGCTGTTGCATTTTATGAAACACATAGGAATGTAATGAGCCCCAAGACATCAGCGCCTCCTTTGGATTTGGGGGAACTGGTGTCTGGGTTCATGTCTAGGTAGGGGAATGAGAAAAGCTGTAGTAGACAAACTGACCCAGTTTTTATCAAAGAAAATGAGTGAATAGGGTGGTGTTTTTTTTTCTTGTTCATTTCTTTCTTTTTCCTTCCCCTAGAACTGGTGTGCTAAGAAATTCATGATGATAAAAATGCTAAAAAGTTACTCCTCTTGTTTATTCACTGTAAATGATTGTCTCGACTTAAGTCAAAACATAATGCGCCTGAATGGCTGCACCTCCCACGCTGTGCTGCCCTGAGTGGAAATAGACTTGCAGGAGATGTTCTGCTTTCCCAGTTTCATTTTCTCTTCTAAGTGCAAGCCTTTGTTAAATCTAGGAACTGCTGTAAACTGTTTTTATGAAAGATCATAAGAAGTTAGGGTTTGTGGAGGCCAATTAGTTCTGCTCCATTTCTCTGCCAGGGCAGAACTGTAGTACACCAACTAATTTCTAGTGCTTTGTCTAGCTAATTTTTAACGTGGGCATGTAGCGTTGTCACAGTTGAACAAAAGTCTCTTTTTCACCCTGATGTCCAGCCTGAAATGTTCTCTTTCTTGCTTTCATCCCGTGACCCCTTGTTGTGCTGCTATGTACCATGCTTGGCAACTTGATTTGCTTTTTGGTGTTCACAGTGTGTAGGTGCATGTGGAAGGTTGTTGTATATTGGCTGTTATAGTGTTCCTTTTCAGGAAAGGGAGGTCAGAAATATACACCACTGAACCCCTACCATGAGCTATGCAATCAGTTACACTGCTTGGAGGAGCACTGGTGGCAGACTTTGAAGGCTTAACGAGTCACTGTGTTGCAATGAGCTGCTTTTTGTTTTTCATGTATTATTCTGTGTTCCACTCACCCCTGTGCTCACAGTAGGAGCTAGTCTTTTTTTTTTTTTAGCCTCCCCTTATTTGAATTCTTTCTCTTTTAGCTACCCAACTCCATAACAAACTGTAACAAGGCAAAGATGTACGCTTAGTAAATCGCTTCTTTTGGCAGAGAAGGAAAGTTTGTGCTTTCTTTCATAATCCTCTTTACGTATTCCAAATGAATTTGTTTCCACAGCTTTTCTCCTTTGTATGGTTTCTTTAAAAAGAAAAGGAAAAGAGGGGAAAAAAGCTATTGTCTATTACCCTGGAACACTGCTGTCCCATACACACTGTGCTGAAGATATCTGCTTGGCCTTGCATAATCTGCCTGCTTCCACCAACGTTATCGCCGCCGCTTAGTGTTAAAGGGCTATGATCAGAGTGAATTTGGCAAAGAAGCAGCCTGCAAGTTCCTGAGAGAACAAGATGTGGACTTTGGTTTTTTGCAACATAATTTGGTGGAAACAACTTCTGTCATTTCAAATCTTTCTAACATACAGGGAACAAAGAGAAAACCCAACTTTAACATTGGACTACCGCTGTCAAATATCAAGATGACAAACACAAGTCTTTAGTCTGATGAGTTTGATTAACAGAAGGTACCTATACAAAGGAAACAAAACATGCACGTGAAACTATACTCTGACCAAAATAGAATCATAGAATCAATAAGGTTGAAAAAGACATCAAAGTTCAAGTCCAGCCTGTCACCCAACTGTCATGACTACTAGACCATGGCACCAAGTGCCACGTCCAATCCGCTCTTGAACACCTCCAGGGACAGTGACTCCACCACCTCCCTGGGCAGTCTATTCCAATGGCTAACAACTCTCTCTGTGAAGAACTTTCTTCTCACCTCAAGTCTAAACTTCCCCTGGTGCAGCTTGAGATACACTGTTCTGAGCAGCTTTATCATCTACTGATACTGCTCCTTAGGAAAGATCATCTTGTTTGAGATTCACTGCCTTTGCCATGCTCTGGAAATGGATTAAGGAAGATGGTTATAATGTGTAGTTGTCTTAGATGTAAAAGTTGTAAATCTCCAGTGCAAACTCAAGCCCTAGTTCCAGTCTAGTTTTTCCAGAGAAGGGCCACAAGGATGATCAGAAGGCTGGAGCACCTCTCCTGTGAGGACAGACAGAGAGAGTTTGGGCTGTTTAGTCTGGAGAAGAGAAGGTTCCGAGGAGACCTTATTGTGGCCTTCCAGTATCTTAAGGGGAGCCTACAAGAAAGCTGGTGAGGGACTTTTTAGGGTGTGAGGTAATGATAGGACTAGGGGGAATGGGCAAAACTAGAAGAGGGTAGATTCAGATTGGATGTTAGGAAGAAGTTCTTCCCCATGAGGGTGGTGAGACACTGGAACAGGTTGCCCAGGGAGGTGGGACAAGCCCCATCCCTGGAGGTTTTTAAGGCCAGGCTGGATGTGGCTCTGAGCAAGCTGATTTAGTGTGAGGTGTCCCTGCCCATGGCAGAGGGATTGGAACTAGATGATCCTTGAGGTCCTTTCCAACCCTAACAATTCTATGATTCTATTTTAATTGGGAGAGTTACAAGATGTAGTTGATTAAGGGGCAACCCAGCCAGCAGACTAAGGAGTAGAACCAAAGAATCATAGAATGGCTTGGGATAGAAAGTGCCTTTAAAGACCATTTAGCCCAACCCTCTGATGCACTCAGCAGGGATATCTTTAACTAGAACAGGTTGCACAGAGCCTTGTCCAAGCTTATCTTGAGTTTTTCAGTGATGGGAGTCATCTAACCCCTCTCTGGGCAATGGGGGCTAGTGTTTCACCACCTTTACTGTAAAAAATACTTGCCTTGGATCTAGGCTGAATATCCCCTCTTTTAGTTTAAAACTGTTACTCCTTGCCCTGTCACAACAGGGCCTGCTAAAAAGTCTGTCCCCACCTTTCTTAAAGGCACCCTGTGGGTGCTGGAACACTACAAAAAGTTCTCCCCAGAGCCTTCTCCTCTGCAGGCTGAACAACCTGAAATCTTTCAGCCTTTCTTTACAGGAGAGGTATTGCAGTACTAAGAAATTTATCCTCCTTCCCACACATCTTGTTTAACTCCAGATCACTGGGGAATCCATGCAAAAGGTATGCAAAAGACCATTTTCAGAGAACGTTTCCTCTGATCCACTGCACTTGTGAAGTACTGGGAATTTTGGTGCAGATTTAGTTATCTCTTGCAAGGCTGAAACTGAGAAGCATGCAATGCCTCAGGGGATAAAAAAAATAACCTGCAAAACACATCTGTCCCAGCATGGGAGAGTTGCCATTTACCTAAAATCCTTGGACTTGACATGGGAAAATGAATCTTGATTTTTAAGGTAGCCAAATTGCTACTCTCCACAGGCAGGATGTAAATGCTTTTCTGCAAAGGTTTATCTGAAGCATTGGAGAGTGTAACTTTTTGAGTGACTACTATTTTCCCAGATTATCATATGCAATATAGTAATGGATGTTGCAGGCACCAGGGAGTAGGCTTTGGTTTGCCATCCAGAAGGTGGCCACAAGTGGTACCTGAAGTGGTTCCTGGTACGATTTTCACAGTTGAACTCGAAGGAAATGTCATTAGGTCCTTCAAAGTGAAGAGGGCATCTTATAAAGAGTGGCTTTGTTCTGAATTTGGGATCTTCAGGTTTGGGAGCAGGTTCAATCCTGACCTGGTGCTCGTATTGCTCTTAGGATACTGCCCAGATAAATGCCCTCAGCTGATGGAGCAGTTACAAATTTCACTAGGTCCTCAAAGCATTTCCCCCTGCTGATAAACATAATTTCTGCCATGTCCAGGTTGAGCAGTAGCCAGCTGGCCTTCTTCCAGAAACCAATTTCTGCCAGACATTGTTTGAGGTTGGCAGCAGCCTTGTCTGGGTCAGGAAGGATGGAGATAGGGAGCTGGGTGTCATCAGTGCACCGATGGTAGTGCAGCGTGTACCGCTTCGTAGATGCCCTGCGGCAGCTGATGAACCAGAGAGGAGGATGGAAGTGAACCCAGTAGGAAAAGCTGAGGATGCGCAGTCGGCCAGCAAAAGATTCGAAAGAGCATATCATCTCACATGGAGAGAGCGGGGAATGCCTGGAATTTTCTCCCTATGGATTTTTGTGCTCATTAGTGTGTAAATCTCACAGCCAGCAGGTTGTTCTGGGCAGTGTTTTCGCTCAGCCAGTGTGAATCCCTGTGGCCTGGGTTGCGCATGATGCTGGTGTCGCTCGGCAAAATGTAAAGGAGAGCAAGGATAGTGACCTGCTTTCTGGGGGGGGGGCGGGGAATTTCTGCAACCTCTTTCAAGCACAATATAAGGGTGTCTCAGGCAGAATTTAGGATTATGGAAGATATATAGTAAGGGAAGATATTTAGGTATGCAAATGCGTGGTTCTGTGCTATAAGTTCAGGCTGGACAGATGGGCAGAGTCCAATGGCATGAGATTTAACACATCTAAGTGCCAGGTTCTACGAATGGCCACAACAACCCCATGAAGTGCTACAGGCTGGGGTCAGAGTGGCTGGAGAGCAGCCAGATAGAAGGGGACCTGGGGGTACTGGTTGATAATAGGCTGAACATGAGCCAGTAGTGTGCCCAGGTGGCCAATAAGGCTAATGGCATCCTGGCCTGTGTCAGGAATAGTGTGGCCAGCTGGAGCAGGGAAGTCATTGTGCCCCTGTACTCAGCACTGGTTAGGGCACACCTTGAGTACTGTGTCTACTTCTGGGCCCCTAAATTCAAGAATGATGTTGACTTGCTGGAATGTGTCCAGAGAAGGGCATCAAAGCTGGAGAGAGGTCTGGAGCACAAGACTCTATGAGACTGAGGGGGATGGGGTTGCTTAGCCTGGAGAAGAGGAGGCTCAGGCGAGACCTTATTGCTCTCTACAGCTCCCTGAAGGGAGGTTGTAGCCAGGTCTCTTCTCCCAGGCAACCTGTAATTGAATGAGAGGACGTAGTCTGAAGCTCTGCCAGGGGAGGTTTAGGCTGGATGTTAGGAAGTTGTTCTTCGCAGAAAGAGTGATTTGCCATTGGAATGTGCTGCCCAGGGAGGTGGTGGAGTCACCATCACTGGAGGTGTTTAGGAAGAGACTGGATGAGGCACTCTAGTGCCATGAATAAAATCATTATATGATTAGCTAGTGTTGGATGATAGGCTGGACTTGATGATCTCGAAAGTTGTTTCCAACCTGGTTAATTCTGTATCTGCTTTGATATGTGGCCTTGTGAGTTTTTGTTTCTCTTGTAGGATTTGGCAATATTTGTGCCATAAACCTCTGCTTGTGTACTGGTTTAGCTGTAACCTCTATGGAATGGTACTTGGGAAGAGCTCAAGAGTTAGAGAAGTATAGGAAGTACAGGAAATATTTCTTCACAGAGAGGGTTATCAAGCTTTGGAATGGTCTGCCCAGGGCAGTGGAGTCACCATCCCTGGAGGTGTTTAATCACTGTGTGAACCTGGCATGTAGGGACATGGTTTAGTGTTGGCCCTTCACTGCTGAGCTGAGGGTTGGACTGGATGATCTTTGAGGTCTCTTCCAACTGGATGTTTTCTGTAATACCTAGGATGACTTGTTTTATCTCTTGAAAGAGGAAACAAAACAGGCAAGTCTGGAATGCAGAACATCTCAGGAGATGTCCTGAGGAGAGGGACAAAATAGGAAAAGCAGTGATTTGAGCCTAGGAATAACACCTCTCCCCAAGGCATCCTTTAAAGTGAAGATTTTGAACATAAGGCTGAGACTTACAAGTGGATTAGCATTGTGTAAAATCTGTGCATTCCATGCCAGCTGCTATTTTAATGCTGTATCTTTAGGACATGAAGTCATTATGATAATGATGTGATGGGTGAGGAGAAATTCAGAGAGCTTTGCTCCAAAGAGTGGGCTGCTAAGAAGAAATGCCGTTATGAATTTAAGTAATACTTCATGTTGGGGACCTGTTACAAGTAGTTTACATATAATTAGAGTTCTTATACACTCAGGGAACTGCTGCTAAGGGTCACACTTGTTTACCTTACCCATAGCAGGAACCCACTGACATTGGACAGCCAGCTGTACTTCTTACCAGAGTAAAATATTGCCTGAGAAATAGAATTTGATATGGCAGAGTACAGAATAAAACACCAGAGAGTTTTCATGTAACTGAAATGTAGGCAAGCACTTAAAAATCAAGCATATGCAGAACTTAGACGCCACTGTTTGTTAGCGAGACACAAGCTGCCAAAGCACCAACAGTGATGGCCTGTGGACAGCAGGTTTTTGGAAGAATTCTTTGGAAGGATATAATTAAACATGTATGTGCATGCTTATATTTCATGTGCTACAGGGAAGCATTAGGATTTCCCAGTTTAGGCTAACTGTAGATCTCCTGAGTTTAAATTGCCATCTGACAGTCTTCCGGGGGGATTTCGATGTCTTCTCGCCTTTGTGGAACGCTTTGTGTTTGAGAACAAAAATCAAAACCAAATCACATCAGTTGAGCCATTTTATTTTAAGCTGTTTTTTTTGGGGGGGGGGGGGGAATTATCTAAACTACTCCATGTTGTTGTTTTTAATTATCTGGATTTAGTGATATGCAAGCTGCTAACTCAAGTTTTCAAAATCATGTGCAAGCAGCGTGGCGGTGGCTTGCCACACTGTCAAACAAATGAAAGCTTTCCTCTGAAGACAAACTAATCCTGAAAAGAAATTCTGTACCTGAGACTGTGAAAGGAATTCCTGGATTATGTTCAAGAAAGAGTTGGGTTTGTATGTTTGTAGTCTTGTGTCGTCTCATTCATACTTTCAGAGGCATTTTGCTCTCATAACTAGGCTGCAAGCATTTCAGGTTAAGTAGTGAAACTTAGATAAACTTCTAGCTCCTGGAATGAGTCTTTACATTTGGTCTGGAAGAGAGAAAGATTGTGCAGTGGGCATTTGTCTAGAAGAAGTGTAGATGTATGCCTGTACTAGCCTGTGCTTTAAATAACAGTATGAAGATATTTATATGAGAGGATTAGCATGGAGAAAAGGGTCAAGAGACACCTTCTTGTTCTCTACAGCTATCTGAAAGGAGGTTGGAATGGGGTGGTGATCAGTCTCTTTTTCAAAGTAGTAAGTGATAGGACAAGTGGAAACAACTTCCAGCTGGGCCTGGGGAGGTTTATGTTGGTCATTTGGAATAATTTCTTCAATTTAAAGGGTTGTCAAAGCCTGGAAGAGGCTGTCCTTTTGGAGAGCAGAGTCTACCTTTGTGGTGGAGTCACCATTCCTGAAGTGATTTAAAATCCATGTAGATGTGGTACTGAGGGACATAGTGTAGCGGTCACCTGGACATGCTGGGTTAATGTTTGGGAGTGATGATCTTAGAGGTCACCTCCAAACAAAACAATTCTATGATCTATATGTAGGGTTTTGAGCATTGTACACTGAATGTTTCATCAAAACATGTTCTGGGTCCCTCAGTCTAAGAAGGACATTGAGACACTTGAACCTGTCCAGAGGAGGGCAACAAGGCTGGTGAGAGGCCTTGAGCACAAGCCCTATGAAGAGAGGCTGAGGGAGCTGGGATTGTGTAGCCTGGAGAAGAGGAGGCTCAGGGGAGACCTCATTGCCCTCTACAACTACCTGAAAGGTGGTTGTAGCCAGGAAGGGGTTGGTCTCTTCTCCCAGGCAACCAGCACCAGAACAAGGCGAGACAGTCTCAAGATGCACCAGGGGAGGTTTAGGCTTGAGGTGAGGAGAAAGTTCTTCACTGAGAGAGTCATTAGTCATTGGAATGGGCTGGCCGGGGAGGTGGTGGAGTCACCATCCCTTGAGATGTTCAAGAGGGGATTGGATGTGGCAGTTGGTGCCATGGTCTAGTCATGAGGTCTGTGGTGACAGGTTGGACTCTATGATCCTCGAGGTCCCTTCCAACCTTGGCGATACTGTGATACTGTGAAAACACCTATGGCAGCATTTAAAGATTCAGTCTAACTAGAGCCTTGTTAGCTATCAATTTACAAAAGAATTACCCTTTTTACTTTGCCTCTTTATGTGCTTCAGAAAGTGAATCAATTGCTTGGCTTGTATGTCTCAGCAGCTATGTATCACTGTCCACAGAGGTACTGTGTTCATTCAGCTTCTGCTGGGAACCAAGTCCTCAGCATCACTCCAGACCAAGTCCTCTTGAGATTTATTACATTATAATAGAAAATAGCTCAATTATTATTTAAAGTAGTAAGCTGATTGAATAACACACTGGGGCAAATGCAAGGGCTTTACTGGCTAATAGAGCATCTGTGATGAGGATGACTTTCTCCTGCATTCGTACCGTTGGAATTTACAGTGGTTAATTTCTGCTTTACTCTGAGAGTTAATTACCAGTGGTTTACTGGAAGTGCTCAATGTTTCAGTTCGTGGCTGCATGGAGTCCCATAAGGCAAATGGCACAGTGTTTCTCCTGAGAAACAGAAAGCAACTGTTACTAACTAGTGAGATGGCTGACAGGGTCATCAGGCTTGGGGTCCTCAAAGAAGAGAGGATGGAGATCACCAGGCACATTGTCCTTGAATAGTTGCAGAAACCACTTACCTGACAGAATTTGGGGTCACTTTCCTACTAATATACACCACCACTTATGTGAGGAAAATAACCTCAATGCTTGTGAAAAGCTAGGGAAGATCCACACTGCCAACAATTTAGATTAATCCTTCCAGCTCCAGTGCACCCCACAGCCAGTAGGGACCCATGAATCTAGAGGAGAATTTCTGCTGGGAAGGGCAGACCTCATTTCCATTTGGACAATATGGTGTTTACACCTTTAATTTTGAAGATGGCTTCTAGATATCATAGAATCATCAAATCATTTGAGCTGGAAGGAAACTTTAAAGGTCTTCAAAAGCTAGCTGCCCTAGGTCTGGATGGGCATAGTTTGCTGGATCAAATGCAGGCTGGGTAGCTGGGCTCAGAGAATGTAGTGAATGGAATTAAATCCATTTGGCAGCTAGTCACAAGTGGTGTTCCCCAGGGCTTTGTGCTGGGGCCGCTTATGTTTGATATCTTTAGCAATAATCTTGACAAGGAGATTGAGAGCACCCTTGGTATGTTTGCAGATGACACCAAGTTAGGTGGGAGTACTTTTCTGCTGGATCATAGGCTCTTCAGAGGGACCTGTCCAGGTTGGATCAATTGGCCAAGGTCAATTGTATGCGGCTTAACAAGGCTAAGTCCTGCACTTGGGCTGCAACAACCCATGCAATGCTACAGGTTTAATGCTGAGTGGCTGGAAAGCTGCTTGGCAGAAAGGGACCTGGGGATGTTGATTGACAGCCAGGTGAATGTGAGCCAGCAGTGTGCCCACGAAGGCCAACAGCATCTTGGTGTGCATCACGAGTAGTGTGGTTAGAAGGGGAAGTGATTGTGCCCCTGTATTGGCACTGTTAAGGTTACACCTCAAGTTCTGTGATCAGTTTTAGGCACCTCACTATAGGAGAGATGCTGAAGTACTGGGCAGTTTCACTAGCTTTCTTGCCCTTCTCTGAAAGTTATTGAGACTATGTCTCATGAAGAACAACTGAGGGAGCTGGGGTTGTTTAGTCAAAATAAAAGGAGGCTGAGTGGAGACATTATCACTCTGCAACTGCCTGAAAAGAGGTTGTAGAGAGGTGAGTGTTTAGCTCTTTCCACAAGTCACAATGTGATAGGACAAGACTAATGGTTATCATGCTATTCCGATGGAGGTTTAGGTTAGGCATTAGGAAAACTTCTATACCAGAAGGGTTATTGAAGATTGGAGCCGCCCAGGGAAGTGGTTGAGTCACCATCACTGGATGTATTTAAAAGCTGTCTGGATATTGTTCTCAAGGATATGGTGTAGTAGTGTCCCTGGTAGAGTTAGATAATGGTTGGACTTGATGAACTAGAAGGGCTTTTCTGGCTATGATGATTCTGTGGTTTTGTGGTGTAGTCCAAGCTCCCTGCAGCAAACATCATGCAATTTGTGCATTGCGTGATGGAACATACTTGCCTATAATGAACTACAGTGATGTTTCACTGGTGTTGGAGTGTCTACCATGAATGCTGCTGAAAGGTCTGGATGCTGGAGAGTGTGCTCTTTACTACCTATAAATTGCTTAGCTTGTTATTGAAGGGAAGAAGCAGGGGTGTAGAGAGAAGAGAAAAGCCTGTTGCCTTCACTTCTATTAAGTGGTGTTGCTCATTTAATGGATGGGTAACAGGAAAGAGTGTAAGGGAACGCCATTGTTAACATGAACTCCTGCAGCTTTTATTATACTTGCACCCACTATAGCTAGGGTTGAACAGCTGTTTCCATTATGAACTCCTATTTCAGGGGTTTATAACTTGGTTGTAAAAATTTGCTCCAGGCTAAACTGTAACTTACTGGGTCTTAGCCTGGGAGAATTTTCTTAAACAAAACTTCAAAAGAAGAACTCAGTCTAGTCATTGTTCTGCAAGCTTGCACAGAAGCCAAACGTTACTGAAAAGCCTTGAGATCTGTTGGTAAAGCTAGGAGTTGATTACATTTCCCTCTGTCATAACTTTAAAACTGTTTGCACTGCTTCACAAAACGTGGCTGAAGAAGGTAAGTGACCAGGAGAGGAGTTACCACGGTGACTCGACTGATGGCCATTCAGTCTGGTAGCTGTTGGGTTATGAAAGCTTTCCTTTGAAAAGCCACCAATGTGTTATTGCCATTGGACTAAAGAGTGCTGGATTTGCTTTTACACATAGGATCTATGAAGGTTTAGTTGTCTGCATCTTGAACTATCTCTACACAATACCAGCAATGAATTCACACTTGGTAGGAATACTGTTTCTGCAAAGGTGTTTTATAATATGTGCTTGGCTGTACTTGTGTTTAAGTCCCCTGGGCTTAAAGTTTCTTTCAGAAAGATCCCTGAATGTCATCACTGCTCTGCCCAAGCTGTGTTCAACAGCCTTTAACTACCTTTGAATAATGTATTGCTGAGGTATTTTAATTTTTTTATAAGGTACAGTCATCTTTATGACATGTTTTAGCTATGAAGAGGATTGTCTCTTGGTTCTTCCAGTTTGCTTCTGTGGCAGTAGACATGCACTGTGAACTGGCAAGTGCTACCAAAAAAAAATCAGCAAAGGTTGCAGTAAGATTATGAAAAACTAGGTTTTCATACATTCTCTTTTTGCTTGCTAAATTATGCTTGTAAAACATCAAGAAAATGCAAAATTCCTGCTGAAAGGTTTGTGTGTGTCATCATCAGCTGTTGTCAGATTTACAAAGCTATTTGGGTGCATGAAACTGCTAAACAACAACTCTCAGTTTTCAGGAACAATTTTTTTGGGGGGCAGATTGTCTAACTTACCTGAAGACACATCTGAATAGATCTTTTGTTAGGTGACCTGAGAAAACCTTGTGGTGACCTCTGGGCTCAGTGATTCTCTGTCTTTCTTGAAGTGGGGAGTGAGAACTGGACACAACACTCCACATGTGGCCTTACTAGGGCAGAGTAGAGAGGGGAGGAGAACTTCTCTCCACCTTCAGGCCACACACTTGTCTTCATGCACCTGAGGATACCATTGGCCTTCTTGGCTGCAAGAGCACATTGCTGACTCATAGTGAACTAGTCATCCACTGAGACTCCAAGGTCCTTCTCTGCAGAGCTGCTTTCCAGCAGATAATTCCTGTATTGATGCAGGGTCTTATTCCTTCCCACATGCAAGACCCTTCATGGAATTTCATTAGGTTTCTCTCCACTCAACTCTCTAGAGTGTCCAGGTCACTGACTAAGCTTCTGTAACTGCATCACAATTCAGACTGTACTATGAGGGATGTTAATCCATGGTATCATTGTTATGTAGAAGTATACAGAAAAAAAAAAGCTAAGAATGTAAAATATGTTATGATTATAACCTGCTTAGGCGCCAGAATGGAAATATCCAAACTAAATCTGCCAAAGCAAATAATTTCTTTATCCCAAAGGCCAAGGGTATAAGATGTGTAAGGAATAGGTCTATCTAAGTGAAAAATGAAGTTCTCCATTATTCAGCTCAGAATCCATTGAGAAGGATGCAATTACAGTCTAGAGCCTACCACTGAAGACAGAATGGCATCTTCCTCCCTGGCACTGAGAAAAGTGTATTGCAGTCCTGACTGCTGTGCCACAGCAACCATAGTTGCACAGGGTAAAGAATTTCACACAGAGTCTTTCTAAGTCTAAACCAACAGTTTGTTCTCCTGGAAATTAATAAATGAGCAGACCAACACAGGGGTCTGACACTGAGAACTCCTGTCAAGGTGTTACAGCGTTTATCAGCAAGTTCAGTTTCTCTTTTTAAGCCTGTAGTTGAGGTATAACAGATTGTAACATTGCAGTGAGTGTCAACCCCCTCATTTTCTCTGTTTAAATAGACACAGATGAGTTTCTTCAGGGATAATGAAGCAGGCAGTCTCTGGATTAGGGTGTAGTGGTATCTGCAGTAAGAGCAGACTGCGTATCAGGAACCCATAACTTTTCTCCTTCCAAACTATTGTTCTGGGCTTTAAAAAGACTATATTTAAATGTACGCTAAAAAACGGGGTAGATAAGTTGTACCCTAACCCATCGCTGTTCCGTGAAGTATCTCATATGGCTTAAATCAGGCAGAAGTGGCTGCAGTACCTGATGGACATCACTCTGCACTATGGTTTTCCAAGGTGTGCACAAGAATGTGTTCTATCCCATGAGTCACAGTCTGCATATGTCTCATGGACTTTTTTACTGACAGTAAGCCACAGCCAGATGAATTGTCCTGCAAGACAATGACAGAAAAGAGTTTATTGGTTGTCTAGGTTGAGCTGGAACAGCTCCAGATGGAGGACAGAATGTGTTTTGCCCCGAAGGAGTAAATAAAAAGACTCACACAGAATTGGAAGTTAAATAGAAATAATATTTACAAAAGTAAATATAGAAAGTAAATATAGTACAAAAGGTGTTAAGGAAAAAAGGATGTATATATATATATACACACACAGAAAAGGCAGAAATGACAATGACCTGAACTCCTGGTTAAGCCCGAGGTAGACCTTGCTATGCAGCTCCCACCAGCACTCTCCCCCATGCTGCAAGCAAATAGAATAGAATAGAATTAACCAGGTTGGAAAAGATCTTTGAGATCATCAAACCCGACCTACCATCCAACACTATCTAATCAACTAAACCATGGCAACAAGTGCCCCATCCAGTCTCTTCTTAAACACCTCCAGTGATGGTGACTCCACCACCTCCCTGGGCAGCCCATTCCAATGGCAAATCACTTTTTCTGTGAAGAACTTCTTCCTAACATCCAGCCTAAACCTCCCTTGGAACAGCTTGAGACTGTGTCCTCTTGTTCTGTGGCTGGTTGCCTGACAGAAGACTGACCCCCACCTGGCTGCAACCTCCCTTCAGGTGGCCAGAGCCATGAGACCAGAGCAGGCAGTGAACTGCAGAAGTGCTGTCTCTTAAACAGAGAGGTACAGGAACAGGCTGACTTGGTTGTCAGTCCTTTCAGGGGTTTAGAGTCCTTCTGGAGTGCCAGGTCAGGAAAGCTACACTTTCTGACCTGCTGTTAGGACTTTCCATATCTATTACGATGACCATAAAATCTCAGAATGTGCCCTGATTAGGAGTAATGTGGCCTGTATCAGAAATAATGTGGCCAGCAGGTCTAGGGAAGTAATCTTCCCCCTGTGCTTGTGAGGCTGCAACTCAAGTATTGTTAAGTTTTAGGTTGTTGCTTCAAGAATGACACTGAGGTGCTAGACTGTGTCCAGAGAAGGGCAGCCAAAGTTGGGGGTGGGTCTTGAACACAAGTCCTATTAGGAGCAGCCGAGGGAGCTGGGGTTGTTCAGCCTGAAGAAGAGAAGACTGAGGGAAGACCTCATTGCTGTCCACAGCTACACGAAGAGAAGTTGTAGTGAGGTGGGAGCCAGCCTCTTCTCTTGGATAAAAAGTGATATGATGAGAGGAAATGGCCTCAAGTGGCACCAGGGGAGATTCAGATTGGATATCAGGAAAAATGAGGAGCTTAGGCATGTGGTCTAGCAGTTGTGTACAGGGAAATGTTAGATTATGGTAGAAAAGACCTCAATCACCAGGCAATTATATGATTCTAACATCTACTAAGCTAATTAATGTTTGACATTCTCTTTCCTCTGGACACAAGCTTCAGAAGTGTGTTTTGTTATGCTGCTTCTCAGTGGTGCTTTCTGTGAGAAGTGCTACTGTGCCCTCTCCCAGGCTATGCTTCTGCACTTCAAGTCTTCCACCTGCCCCACAGTCTCCTCTATTCCCTTTTCCCACATTCTCTCTTTCAGCCTGACTGCCACCTTCATCTCTGTTCTGCATTTGGAGTTCATCTGTTGCTTAGCTATCTGTCACCTCACCATTTCTCAGGTCCCTGCCATTGGATTCTCCCATCAAGGATCCTGCTCCCCACATGCTCTCCTTTTTCCTGCCCTTCGGATGCCATTTCCTCTCTTGTGGTAGATCTCCCCCCGCCCCCTGCTCCCCCCCCCCCCCAACCCTTCACTGAACTCCTCTACTGCTTCCCCTGTCTCTCCCACAGTGCCACTCTCTCAATAGTACTCAACAAGGAGACAGTGAGCTTTCATCTGCCCTCTCATTAGAAAATCACTGTTCTTTGTAAGGTCAAAAATCTGATGGGTTTCTTACTTGCCTTAGCTAAATGTGTGTTACCCTCTCTTGGCTAATTGCAGGATCAAATGCTTACTATAAAAGAGATCAAGCCAAGATGTGAACAAAATTATAGTGTTTTAACTCTAAATGTAGTATTTCATGTTTAGATGACCATTTTTTACTGCTCAGGTAGGGTACTGTAGAAGTGAACTCAACCCAGTTAATGACCATAAATAATAATGACGGCATTATTCTTTTGTCTCGTCCTTTGCACACGCTAATCTGCTCTGACAGCCAGCTTTGCTCTTTTATTAACTCTCCGTCAGCTGTAATCAGTGATGGTGAAGTCAGGCATCAAAATCTACATGTGCCAAGTCTCACCATATTATTTATTTTTGTTGTTTGGTTTGTTCCTGAACAGTTTAGGATTTGAGTTTACTGCAGGTTTGGGGTGGCAGTCAGGAAATACACTGGGGAAGAGGGCACAAATGTGTTTTTTGGCATGTTATCACCCTGAACAGCATTTGTGACACTAACAGGACTGTGCTGTCTTAGGGCTAGTGTCTCTCTCCTTCCTGTCTGCTGCCTATTTACAGCAAAGTTAAACACATAGCAGACACTGAAAGCATAAGACACACACTTGGTTAAATGTTTTGATTGGTTTTTATTTCTTAAGAGTTGGAATTCACACTTTGTTTGAGGAGGAAGAGTTTAATGGATCGTTTTCTAGCTCCTGTGACAACACTTCAGCCCATTTTAATGTATGATTTATCCCAGTTACTAATAGATTACCCGGAAGTTGATGATTAAAGTGGAAGTTTCTTTGGAGAAGGGCGATATAACTGAGGTCAAGACCTCTTGGTGACCTTGAATGTAACTATTACCCTTCTAGGTTAGTTGCAATTGGAGATCAAAGTGTTCGTACAGGAAACATATTTGGATCTGAGGTAGTCAGTTGGGGACTGTTGTTTGACAACAAGGTTGATGTGGTGGTTGGAAGGGAAATAGGTGTTTCCTTGACATTTCTCCTTTGCTCACAGATAAAGGCAGCATAAAACACCAAAAATTAATTTCAGGGTATGGTATTGAAACAATTTTTCATAAGGAATACTGCATCACACCTGAGTACAGCATCATTCCATAAACAAGCAGGGAAACACTTCAGGCTGGAGGTTGCAACCAGCTGCTTGACTGTGGCAGCAAACTTCTTTTCCTTGCTCATTTTCAAAGCTGAGAAACTTTGCTTTGTCTCCGGGGGTCCTATTATTTTAGGGGCATATGTTGCAGGGAGGAAGAAGGTGCAAGAGCCTCGGTACTTGCTGTGGATCACAGAGCATTTTATAGTTTGTCTTAAAGGGATGTACATGTTAGTTTTGTGCACCAGCTCTTGGCTCAGACACCAAACAGGAAAAAAGCTAGAAAAGCTTCCTTCTTACCGGCCATCCATGCTGAGTGACTGATATCTTCTAGGCTTTTTTTTTTCACCTAACTTTCATAAGCCTTTAAGGTAAGAATGAGAAACACACCTGGTGGCTGCATGTGCCTCATTTGTAGCTTGTGCTCATGTTTTTTAATGAAGAAACCTTCAATCTGTGTGCCTGTTACCTAAGCCAGTGAAAATCATGGAGAACTTATCTCACTTTACTAGAGCAACTACTCTGCACCTCTTTTGAGTGGGCAGAGAAGCTGAGCTGCTTTCTTCCAAGCATCAGGCAAGCCTCACACCATCTTTCATAAGGCCTCCTTTTTGTAAGGCCTCCATTTTTCCTGATAGTGCTGCTGTTGTCCTGTCCTTCAGTGTCCCAGGAAGGGGCTGAAAGTTCTGAAGAGCTTGTGTTGGTGATGCACAATTATGTTTTCACTCCAGGTTAGCCTCTCTCGTTCATCCTGGCTCTGCAAAGGTGAAGGAAGAGCTGTAACGCCTGAGCTACAAAGCAGATCTATGAAGTTGTCTGTATTTTTCAGCAGAGTTATTTCCCAGAGGAAAAAAAAAAATCTGCCCTTTTAATCTCAGTGCAAATGTGCTACCTGGGTATTGCTGAGATGCTGCTGAGCTGTGTTGCTGTGTACAGAGGTGAGCTCTCTATTATTCTTGATAGGAGCAGGTGTTTAACTTGGAGATTGCTGCATGTGTTGGACCTCAAGTGCTTCTGTCTCCCTGCAGAACCATTTTTTAGTGCAGGGCTTGAGTTGATGAAGGGCTTCAGCATCATCTTGGCTGTAGACCATGATGCGAAAATCATAGAATCATAGAACTGTTAGGGTTGGAAGGGAGCTCAAGGATCATCTAGTTCCAAAGGCCCTGCTATGAGCAGGGACACATCACACTAGATCAGCTTGCTCAGAGCCACATCCAGCCTGGCCTTAAGAACCTCCAGGGATGAGGCTTCTACCACCTCCCTGGTGGTAGAACCTGTTTCAGTGTCTCACCACCCTCATGGTGAAGAACTTCTTCCTAACATCCAATCTGAAACTACCCATTTCTACTTTTGTTCCATTCCCCCTAGTCCTACCTGAAATCCCATCCTACCAGTGAGAGCATGGGTGGCGTTGCAGGAAAATGTTGAGAGATCTGCTTTACAATGACGTTATCTCTTGATGTGTTTTACTGAGCTGATCAAGGTGTAAGATAACTTTAAATATGCAGAGCTTAAAGCTTGCTCCACAAGAATGGATGTATGCAATAATCACAGAAGGTTAGGGGTTGAAAAGGACCTCAAAAGATCCATCTGGGCCAGCTTCTCTGCCAGAGCAGGATCACCTAGAGTAGGTGATCACCCTCACAGTGAAAAATGGGGAGGTTTAGATTGGATGTTAGGAAGAAGTTCTATACAGAGAGAGTGATTGCCCATTGGAATGGGCTGCCCAAGGAGGTGGTGGAGTCGCTGTCATTGGAGGCTTTCAGGAGGAGACTTGATGGGGTGCTTGGTGCCATGGGTTAGTTGTTTAGGTGGGTTGCATTGGTTGATGGCTTGGACGCAATGATCTTGAAGGTCTCTTCCAGCCTGGTTTATTCTATGTATATGTACATTCTATTGCTTCTATGCTTTTTCTCATGTTCACATTGAACCTCTTATGCTTCATCTTGCACCTGTTGCCCCTTGTCCTATCATTGAACATCACTGAGGAGAGCCTGGCTCCATCTTCCTGATGCTCACCCTTCAAATATTTTATAAATATTAACAATGCTGGAGATTTCAGAGGGGCTCTGTTATAGAATCATAGAATTGTCAGGGTTGGAAGGGACCTCAAGGATCATCTAGTTCCAACCCCTCTGCCATGGCCAGGGACACCTCACACATCAGGTTGCTCAGAACCACATCCAGCTTGGTCTTAAAAGCTTCCAGAGATGGGGCTTCTACCACCTCCCTGGGCAAACTCTTGCAGTGTCTCACCACCCTCAATGGTGAAGAATTTCTTCCTAACATCCAATCTGAATCTACCCATTTCTATTTTCCTTCCATGTCCCCTAGTCCTATCATTACCTGACATCCTAAAAAGTCCCTCACCAGCTTGCTTGTAGGCCCTCTTAAGAGTCATCCTCAAAGGACCATTGCTGAGCTCTGCTGCAAATATTTGGTGACAGCAGGTACTATGAAAATAGGAGTGAAAAATCATGATGATGGCTCAGGTAACCCTGCCCAGGTGTCCTCATTGTATAAATATTAGGTTTGATTGAAGTTGCTGTAAGGGAGACACTGGTGACTGAAAAGTGGCTTTTTGAACAGCAAATACCTCTAGAATAGGCCATAAAAATGGTTTAAGAAAAGGCCTTCAAGATCAAAAAAGAATCATAGAATCATAGAATCAATAAGGTTGGAAAAGACCTCAAAGATCATCAAGTCCAACCTGTCACCCAACACCTCATGACTACTAAACTATGGCACCAAGTGCCACATCCAATCCCCTCTTGAACACCTCCAAGGACGGTGACTCCACCACCTCCCTGGGCAGCACATTCCAATGGATAACAACTCTCTCTGTGAAGAACTTTCTCCTCACCTCAAGCCTAAACTTCCCCTGGCACAGTTTAAGACTGTGTCCTCTTGTTCTGGTGCTGATTGTTTGAGGGAAGGGACTGACACCCACCTGGCTACAACCTCCCCTCAGGTAGTTGTAGACAGCAGTAAGGTCTCCCCTGAGTCTCCTCTTCTGCAGGCTAAACAGTCCCAGCTCCCTCAGCCTCTCCTCATAGGGCTTGTGCTCACGGAGTCCTTATTGTATGTGTGTGTGTGTTTGTCACTTAGGCTTTCCTCATTTTCCAGTCATCTGGAGTATCTTGAGTTTGCACTGAATGCTTCCAGAAAACTTTCTTCTAGCTTGCTGTGAGTTGATGAAATGCCTCATCAAGAACCAAGGCGAGGTCTTCTTGATTTCCTTTTATTTAACAAGTTAATGACAACAAAAATAAAATACACAAATGACTGACCATCCAGTTACAAGAGAAATGCGTTCAGCTTCATTTCAAGTGAACATGGCAATCTCTGTTCAGATGTGCTGATGGAAGCAGTTTTTGCCTCCTCCCTTATTGCCAATAGTAGGAAAACTCTGCCTTTTTTTCTTATTTATTTGTTATTTTTCTCAATAGTGTTAGTAAAAGCTGGTGCAAACTATGCTCTAGGGGAGTTTCCAAATCACTACCAATGCTTACCTTCAGATCTGCCCTTCACCACCTCACAGAGACCTTAGAGAAAATGAAACGTGTGGCCTTGTATAAGAAGGGAAGCAAAAAGAAAGCTGAATTATTACCAATAGTAAGTCCACGCCTCTTAACACAGCCCACTCCTGTGTTGCAGTAGACTAACTATACCAATATGTTCTGTAACTTATTCCCAACTAGAATTTCATTCCTAATGAAAAGGGAAAATTTCCCTCAAATTCCCTATTTCCTTCCCAAGATGACTTCTTCCCCCCCTTCCCAAGATGACTTCTTCCCCCCCCCCCCCCTTCCCAAGACGACTTCTTCCCCCCCCACCTTCCCAGGACGACTTCTTCCCCGCCCCCTTCCCAGGACGACTTCTTCTCCCCCCCCCCCCTTCCCAAGACGACTTCTTCCCCCCCCTTCCCAAGACGACTTCTTCCCCCCCCCCTTCCCAAGACAACTTCTTCCCCCCCCCCCTTCCCAGGACGACTCCTTCCCCCCCCCCCCTTCCCAGGATGACTTCTTCCCCCCCCCTTCCCAGGACGACTTCTTCCCCCCCCCCTTCCCAAGACGACTTCTTCCCCCCCCCTTCCCAGGACGACTTCTTCCCCCCCCCCCTTCGCAAGACGACTTCTTCTACCCCCCTTCCCAAGACGACTTCTTCCCTCCCCTTCCCAGGACGACTTCTTCCCCCCCCCCCCCCCAAAGACGACTTCTTCCCCCCCCCCCCCCCCCCCCCCCCCTCCCAAGACGACTTTTTCCCCCTTCCTGACTTTGTGTGGTTAAAATAGTCAAACTGTGCTGTCCACTGTGGGAACAGCTGCCTATTTCAGTACTTCTGTGATAAAGTTTAGTAGCAGATATTTGTTGTTGGTTTTGTTTGCTTTGTTTTTACTTAATGTAACTGTGGTCCCCATTTACAAAACCTCCTTCAAAATTAGTTGAATTCAAAGCTTGTTTCCATTTCAGGAGAGCTGGGAATCTGACCTAGCTTCAGCAACAGAGACACGAACCATCAGACGTGCAATGACACAGTACATCCTGCAGATCTGTGTTTGTAGCCCTGTGTGATGGCTTTATTTCAGTCCAGATAGTTACTGCATGATATTTGGGGTGTAAGGAAGCTTTTAGACAATAAGCCAGATGCATCTATGTTAGGCAGTCTGAGGCTATGGTATGCACATGCAGAGAACCCTGTGGAGAACTTCCCACTCAGCATTTCTCAGTTGCAAAATACAACCTGAATTCAGGGGAAGAGGCTTTCTCCCTCTCCATTTGCCTGTATCTGAGAGAATTTTAAAGAATCCCAGGGATTAGCTGACCTACTCCCTTTGTGTGTTACTGCTGGGCATGATGGGGCTAGTGCTGGGGGAGGAGGGTGTAATTCCATTGCGTCCTACTCCAGCAGACAAGTTTGTGGAGGAAAAGTCACTGTCTTGCTCATCTCCTCTCTCAGCATGAAGGGTATGGCAGGATTTGCAGTTACACCTGATGGTATCTGAGGAAGGTGGAGGAATTTGCTCTTTTGCCAGAGCATGTTTTGCACTTCATTGCACTATTATAAATCACTCTCCTCAGCTGTAACTCATGAATGAGTACTGGGGGTGTGTGTGGGGGAGAGGAGTAGGAGGGGGAGGGTGTGGAGGTTGAGTAGGGTTAACAAAATTTGAAACAGATTTATTGAAAGCCCTTCAAGAGTAAATAAAAAAGGACAGCCCAGCTGCTGCTGTTCTGCAACAGGGCGAACTATGAGCTAGAAATCCTAGTAATTAGTTTCATTTGTAGGTGAAAAAAGGTCTTTGGGAATGTCTGGCATTAATTATCATTAAGGGCTGGTCATCATTTCGATTTGAAAAACCTATATTTTTTAGTTTTAGCTTTACGTGTTGTCAGTTTACATGCAATTAAAGAGCCCTCAAAGCAACTGGATCTCATGTGTCACTGGTACAGCTTTACTGGCTGCAAGACAGCAGCTTCCCCCTTGAACCAGACCCCTGGTGTCCCTGGCTCGATGGGACTTAGATTCGTAGAATGGTTTGAGTTGAAAGGGACCTTTAAAGGTCAACTTCAGTGGCGGCTGTAAGCTCTACTAATAAAGGGGATCAGCTCTGCTAAGGGACGTGCACCAGACTTGGTAGAATTAGATAATGGTTGGCCTTGATCTTAAAGGTATTTTCCAACCAAGAGGATTCTATAGTTCCTTCAAAGCTGTGTGCCTTACTCACACCCTAAAGACAGTCTGGCTGTCATTGCAGGGCTGCTCAGAGCCTGTAAATCTCAGGTGAGGTATGTGGGTGGAGGCTTTCAAAAAACAGTGAGAAATGCTACATATCTGCATAGCTTCAGTGGTAAAACTCATACACCTCTGTGCTCTTTCACACTGTGTTTAAACTCATGAAGAATTAGCCTTCTGTCAAAACATGGGCTCACTCTTGTTTCAATTTAAACCCAGACTTTTCAGCTCAGCTTGTGGTAGGATGGGTTTGGGTTTATTTTTGTTTTAAATACTCTCTTACGTTCCAAATGACAGCTGCTGCGTGTCGCAGCACTGTAGATCTGCCACGAGTGATCTTTATCTTGTATGTGGATTTTGAAGCTTTATTGATTTGCACTGTTCATGGGGAAAGGCTGGTTTTACGGCTAGTAATTGCTTTATGGTGAGTGTTGGGGAGAGGAAGGATTTGAGCTGATTTAGTAAATATGTGGGTAGAATCCTACTTCCGTTGGAGTTTTGCCACCAAGATAGCCAGGCTCCCACACGTTTTGAGTAAGTCACTGTAAGATTTTGATTATTGGATCTCCTGATCTTTAAGTGGGGCAGATATTAATCTTCTGCTGGTGGATCTTCCTAACCTAGTATAGTACAAGAGGAAGTGTTATCTGGCATATGTGATGCAATGTTTGCCACCTACGCTGTTCAGTGGTGCTTGTCAACAGAAAATATTTGGGTTGGCTGTTTCTAAGACCTGAACTAACACTACATGACTTTGGTCCATTATGGCATTAAGATTTCCTTGTGTTTATAGATTCAGGAGGAAATAAATAGGACAGCTTTGTCAGTCGTGTGAAGAAAGGAGTTCTACCCTGTCAGGATTCCCTACGGTGTGTTTATACGCTCCTTGGTGTGCAAATTACAGCAGCTACAAAGATGGATGGGCATGAGAGGAAGAATTGTTTTGAAACACTTACCCACTGGTATTAATTAATAATGGCAAACCTAAAAATAGTTCCATCAGTGTGCTCCTTTCTATTATCTAGTTACAGTAAATATCCTTTAATGAGTTTAAAAAATAAATGTATATGTAGGCTACCTGTGGGTTTTGATTTGTGTGCCTTTCCCACCGGTATCAACAAGTGATGCTGCAGACAGAAACCTTCCATAAAATGTCTTCAAGGAAAACCAAGGACAAAAGGAAAAGAATAAAGCAACAGTCACTATTCTCAAAGAGCTTTTGTATTAGAAATTTAATTCTGATTTACTTACTGGAATAGATTATTTCTGGGTGATTTCTATGTCATTTAAAAATCTCCACTTGTATGTTACTTTTTCTTCTCTGTGATTTTTCAGCTGTTTATGGAATAAAATGTGGGTCAACTGAGTGGTGTGGAAACAACATACATACTGTTCTGCAAAATGTACAACTTATCCAGGTTGAAAATCTGTTGTAAAAAACCACAAACCAACCAAACAAAAAACCCCCACCCAAACAAACTATTGGCTGGTATTAGTATTTAATCAGCCCCATGAATGAATCATGAAACTCACCGTTTGAAAAAACAAACCAACGTGCAAAAGACTTAGATCTATTTGATCATCCTCGTGGCCCTTCTCTGGACATGCTGGAACATGTCTAGAGAGGCCATGAGGATGATCAGAGGAACAGAGCATGTCTCCTGTGAAGACAGACTGAGAGATCTGGGGCTGTTCAGTCTGGAGAAGAGAAGGCTCTGAGGAGACCTCCAGGATCTGAAGGGGGCCTACAAGAAAGCTGATGAGGGACTTTTTTAGGATGTTGGGTAGTGATAGGACTAGGGGGAATGGAGCAAAACTAGAAATTGGTCAATTCAGATTGGGTGTTAGGAAGAAATTCTTCACCACGAGGGTGGTGAGACACTGGAACAGGTTGCCCAGGGAGGTGATAGAAGTCTCATCCCTGGAGGTTTTTAAGGCCAGGTTGGATGTGGCTCTGAGCAACCTGATCTAGTGTGAGGTGTCCCGGTCCATGGCAGGGGGCTTGGAACTAGGTGATCCTTGAGATCCCTTCCAACCCTGACAGTTCTATGAGTCTATGATTTATAAAAGCAGCATTTTCCTCAGCAGATTCCATCAGAGGTTAATAATTAAAGCTTCTCTTCCTCCTCTGCATTTAGATGCAACATGGTGGGGGAGTGGGGAATGGCTGCTAAGGTTAGGATATTATCCAGATTTTCAGTGCAGCCCAATTTGCATGAACTCTAATAAAGTGTTATTAAAATCTATTAACACTTGTCTATGGCAATTAAGTGAAGTTTGCTCTTTTGAATGACTGCATTTCGTGCAAGCAGAGATAAGAAAGCACGGAGGGCTAGCAAAGAATGCAGCCTAATCCTGGGAAGAACATATGAAAGGAATGTTATCCATCGGGCACAAACTTCAGGAAGGAATAAATACTGTCTGCTTTCTAAAAGGCAGTGGAAAATTCATGGCTCCATGGAGCTGAGATTCAATCATGGCTGCCCTCAGATGTTTATTTTACTATATATATATATATATATATGATATACAAGCCTGATTTGAACATCATGATATTTTATTATAAAACCTGGAGGGCACTGGCCTCTAGAGAGAATTGAAGGTTTTTAACTAATATTGATTATTTAGGACAGACTGTAAAGATCATAAGTTAAAATGGGGGGTGGGGGTGGGGGGGTTGGGGGAAGAAAGCCAAGGAAAGAAATGAAAATAATCTATAGGTTCTGGAAGGTTTCAGGGGGACTGGTGAAAATTCAGATCACATTAATTCATAGGACTCCTTTGATTGCTAAGGTACAGGGCTCCCCAGTTCAAGAGACACAGAACTACTGGGCAGAGTGCAGTGGAGGCTACAAAGATGATTCAAGGACTGGAGCTTCTCTGATGCAGAAAGGTTAAGAGACCTGGGGCTGGTTAGCCTGGAGAAAATAAGACTGAGAGGGAATCTTAACAATGTTTATTAATTTCTGAAGGGCTAATATTGGAATGCAGGAAGTTCTATATGAACCTAAGGAAATGCTTCTTTCTTGTGAGGGTCCCAAAGAATGAGACCACACTACCAAGTGATCTTGTGGAGTTCTTTCTCTGTAGAGAGTAAAACCCTGTCTGAACATAATCCTTCACAACCTGCTCTAGGTGTCCCTGCTTTAAAAGCAGAGATGTTGGACCAGATGATCCCCAGAGGTTCATTCTAATCCCTACCATTGTGTGAGTCAACACACAATTTTCTTTTCTGTTATACTTGCCACTGTGACTGCAAACTCAAAGTTGCAGGTGCTTGACAAGCTGACCCTGCTCTGCAGGCTGCTCTTCCTAGATAGTTAAAGGACCCTTGACTTGGCATAAAGAGTTACGAGTGTAATTACTGCATGTTCCTCCTGTTCAAATTGAATGAGGAGTCCTGCTTCTCTAAGAGTTTCATGAGAAGCTTTGACCCTTTAGTTCCCTACAATGTATTTGCTCAAAGTTGAAAACATGATCTATCCCAAGGGACAGACATGCACATAATAGACTTATCCCAGGAATGATTTCCATTTGTAAACTGCTTTGGACTGTCGTGCTTGAGTTCTGCATGTCATCAGCATCTAGGACTTCTAAAAGAGGACTTTCAAAAACTGAACTGCAACCCAGAGACGGCAGGTCCTTTCTTCTATGCCTTGAATTCCCCTGTCAGAATTACATGGCCTTTAGGATGATGAATCAGGGCTATGATAGCAGAAGTCATCCCTGTGTCAGTAATAATTGAGAGCTGGAAATACCATGTTATTTGGAAGGAAAGATATTTAGCTTCCCTCTATTGTTTGTTTTGGGTATCAGTATACCTGAAGGTAACGGGCTTTGTTTTGGTGTTTGTGTGCTTGAAGACTTCCACTCCTGTTTCCTGTATTGTAGACAGACAGAAAAAAAAATCCTTCAACAACAAAGACTGCAGCAGTTACATGTTTACTTTGCAATGACCTTCCAGGATTACATCACCCTGGAAGTCAGCTATCTGGCTCTCCCTTAAGAAATTACCTGTCTTCATCTCAAATTGTCTGTTAAAACCATGTGAAGGCTGGATTTCATTACCAGAGATAACCTATGCTGTTAGGAAGTCCTTGCCAAGGTTATGCTTCACTGGAACCATAGAAAAGAATAGAATAGAATTAACCAGGTTGGAAAAGACCTTTGAGATCATCGAGTCCAACCTATCACCCAACACCGTCTGATCAACTCAACCATGGCACCAAGCACCCCATCCAGTCTCCTCCTAAACATCTTTAGGGATAGTGACCTCATTCAATTTGAACCTGAAGGAGTAAAGAAACATTTAGGTCAGGAGATGGTGCTGGTCTATTACACCTCCTTTCCTGAAGGTTAGAATATCTACATAGAATCATAGAATTGTTAGGTTGAAAGAGACCTCAAGGATCATATAGTTCCAACCCCCCTGCCATGGCCAGGGACACTTCACACTAGATCAGATTGCTCAGAGCCACATCCAACCTGGCCTTAAAAACCTCCAGGGATGAGACTTCTATCACCTCCCTGGGCAACCTGTTCCAGTGTCTCACCACCCTCGTGGGGAAGAACTTTTTCCTAACATCCAATCTGAGTCTACCCATTTCTACTTTTGTTCCATTCCCCCTAGTCCTATCATTACCTGACACCCTGCAGATTCCCTCCCCAGCTTTCTTGTAGGTCCCTTTCAGCTACTGGAAGGCCACACTTAGGTCTGCTTGGAACCTTCTCTTCTCCAGACTGAATAGCCCCAACTCTCAGCCTGTCCTCACAGGAGTGGTGCTCCAGCCCTCCATGTCTTACCAAGGAGAAGTCTTGCCTTGAATTTGGCTGTCTTCAGTATTCCTAAGGTTGGAAGTGACCTCAAAGATCATCGAGTCCAACCTGTCACCACAGACCTCACCACTAGAGTAGGGAAGACACTACTGCCCACTGCAGGCTTGAACTCACGACCTTCCCATTAAGGGTCTTACGTGCTAATCTCATGCAACTTAAGTGCATGGAGTAAAACAGATACAGTTTGCATGTCACTAATCATAGTATTTTTCTAAAAGGCAGGAAAGATTTAAGGCACTTTGCTTTTATGGATCCATTTTCTTCAATGGGAAGGTTTTCCATGTGTGACCTACAACTATCTGGGTGGACAGGCTGACATTGTTTATATAATCTTCAGAAAACTGACTTGTGGGGCATTTTTTTGTTTGTTTGTTTGTTTTTAAAGAAGCTCCTCTAATTTATTCATTAGAGTTTTATTCTCTGTAGTCTGCTAAATTGGAATTAGGAAAACAATACCCGCCACATTTTGGAGTGGTCTTCAAAGCATTTCTGAAATAGTTTTCCAATACTATGTGGCAAGAAATGGAATACACTATTTTCCTTTTCTCTTGTACAATAGAATACACAGAAGTATAATAATGTATAGATATTTTATAGGGGGTTTTAGAAAAAATTGACCTCCTAATGCACTGAGGTCACACCTCTTACAAGCGGTGCTATCACTCCCGACTCTTGCTAAGGGATGTTTTACCTCCCACCATCCAGCATCAGTAACATAGCACTTTTCTCTTTCTACTTTTGTGGTTTTTTTGCATGACCCAAACTGCCACTGGAGTTGGCAATAACCAAAAGCATGCAAAGAAAGAAAGAGTGGGTCCTTGGCTGCTGCTGCCCCAAAGGGAGAGCTTTGCTGTAGTTTGAATAGAATAGAATAAACCAGGTTGGAAGAAACCTTCAAGATCATCACGTCCAACCTATCATCCAACACCACCTAATCAACTAAACCACGGCACCAAGCACCCCATCAAGTCTCCTCGTAAATACCTCCAATGATGGTGACTCTACCACCTCCCCAGGCAGTCCATTCCAATGGCCAATCACTCTCTCTAAGAAAAATTTCTTCCTAACATCCAGCCTAAACCTCCCCTGGTGCAGCTAAAGACTGTGTCCTCTTGTTCTGGAGCTGGTTGCTTGGGAGAAGAGACCAACCTCTGCCTGGCTACAACCTCCCTTCAGGTAGTTGTAGACAGCAATAAGGTCTCCCCTGAGCCTTCTCCTCTCCAGTCTAAGCAACCCCAGCTCCCTCAGCCTCTCCTTATAGGGCTTGTGCTCCAAACCCCTCCTCAGCTTTGTTGCCCTTCTCTGGATACATTCCAGCAAGTCAACATCCTTCCTAAACTGAGGGGCCCAGAACTGGACATAGGACTCAAGGTGTGGCCTAACCAGTGCAGTGCACAGGGGGAAAATGACCTCTCTTCTCCTGCTGGCCATGCTGTTCCTGATACAGACCAGGATGCCATTGGCCTTCTTGGCTGCCTGGGCACACTTATGGCTCATGTTCAGCCTACTGTCAACCAGTACCCCCAGGTCCCTCTCTGCCTTGCTGCTCTCCAGCCACTCTGACCCCAGCCTGTAGCATTGCATGAAGATTTTCCTTCTTTTTCTTTTAAGTGGGGGGGTTTTGATTTGGTAAAGTGAGTTTTCCTCTCCTTTTGCCTGTAAAACAATTGCCATGAGACATGCAGAATATTTGGAGATCTGGAGCGGTCTGACTGGGGGTAGGGTGTTAGCAGCTCTCCTGTACTCTCTGAATGCTTTTCCTCCATGTTCTTGGGAAGGAGCATGCCCTTCACTGTTGTGGAGCACGGCAGTTGGTGGCACCAAAAGCAGTCTGAGAAAACTTGCTGCCAGCGCTGTTTTGCTGCAGCCCAGGCACAGAAATGAAAACAAAGTCTCTGTGACAAGTATCAGATTTCTCTATACAAATTAGGCCTTTTGTTGACTGCTAAAGGACAATCATACAGTTAATAACGTACTTAAAAACTCAAATATCACTGTCTACACGAAGTGAGCAGTGAAGACCTTCCTGAAACAAACCTCTTTATTTATTTATTTATTTTCCTCTCTTAAATTACTTTTCACCATCTGGCTATTTCTTGCCATCTGTGGTAATCAGGGCTGAAGCCTGCAAGACCACGTCCTAGCTTGGCAGCATCTCTAAAAGTGCTGAGCAACAACTTTGTGGTTTTTTTTTTATGTAATGCCTCTTGTGCCTTTCTGCATCTTGCATGCAGTTCTCTAAATATGTTTTCATGTCTGTCTTGTCTTTTTTTTTTCACTTACTTGCCCAGCTCTTCTGTGACAACTAGCTGCCTTTGCAAAATGCTTCTGGGTTTGCTCCATGCCACATAAAGTCTAGGCAAAAGACTGTTTTCTCCAATGCATTTATGTAGATTAGTAAGAAGAAAACAAACCTAGGACAAGAACAAAATTAATCACTGGCTTATTAGTTTGGCATTGTTGCTTGCATACAGAAGCACTGTATATCAAACATGTTTTTTTGCAGGCAAATAAATAAATGACAAGCAGGAGTACCAAGCTTAGCTCAGCATGAGTATTGACAGTGGTTACTGCTGACAGCTTTTTAGTGTTTCCAAACAACATGTTTCATTCCCTTAACTCCATTGTCAGAGGGAATAGGGCAATACCCAGCTATTCAGCAGAGATGCATGCAATAAAGGAGTATTCATGGCTCTACTTTTGTCTTGACTTGAAGAGGTTTTGAAGTTGTGCTGGGAGACTTCAGCCTGGGCCCCTCAGTTAGAGGCTGTGTCCACCGTGAAAATTAGAGTCCCCACGACTTCCCTGCAATGAGGCTGAGCTGTGCTGTTTTGGGAAAGTCATCATTCCCCAGCCTTCTGATCCAATTTAATTCAGAATCACCAACTGAATGTGGAGGAGAAAATCCAGTAGTCCCAAGCTGTTGTGAGGATTCAACTTCTATTTATGGGTAGAGCTTCCACTAATGTTAAACTGGAAATATACACCAAAATATGTAGCCACAAAGTCAAGGGAGGGGAATTCTGTCCCTCTGCTCTGGTGAGACCTCACCTGAAGTGCATTGTCCAAATATGGAATCCTCAGCAGAGAAGAGACATGAACCTGTTGGAGCATGTCCTGAGGAGGCTACAATAACAATCTGAGGGCTGGAACACCTCTCCAGTGAAAAAAGGTTGGAAGAGTTGGGGTCATTCAGTCTGAAGAAGAGAAAGTTTTGGGGAGACCTTGTTGTGGCTTTTCAGTACATAAAGAGGGTGTAGAAGGAAAATGGAGATAATATATTTTTTTTTTTTTTAACAGGGCCTGTTGCAACAGAACAAGGGCTGATGGTTGTAAACTAAAGTAGAGGAGATTTAGACTACATTTAAGGAAGAACTTCTTTACGCTGAGGATGGCGAGATACCTGCACAGGTTGCCCAGAGAGGTGGTGGGTGCCCCATCCCTGGAAGCAGTCCAACTAGGGCTCTGAACAAACTGCCCTTAATGAAGATGTTCCTGCTCACTGCAGGTGTGTTGGACTAGTTAAAGGTTCCTTCCAACCTAAGCCATTCTGAATGCACTGCTTTATCTTACCCCAATAGTTAATGTAGCTGTGGTGGTCTTCTAAACAGAACAGAAGTCATGTGTTGGAGTAGCTGCTTTGGTTCTTCTTGGCCACTGAGGAACAGGACAATAAAATAGTAACCAGAAGATTAATTTGCTCTTCCTGTTCACCTCTGCTTGGTGAGAACAAGGCTTTGGTGAGGGATTGAGGTGTGCAGGCCTTGTATTCTTAGCTACAAGTGAAGTGAGGGCACCTTGTCTTCCTGGATTGTGTGGGTCCATTTCAGGTGTAGGTAGGGCAGGCTTGTCCACCACTCATCCCAGTTATAGCAGTCTGGGCAGATTTTCCCTGCTATGTGCTTTCCCCTGAAAGCCAGCTAAGTTAAAAGAGTATCATAGTATCACCCAGGCTGGAAAAAGACCTCAGAGATTATCAAGTCCAACCTGTCACCCAATACCTAACACCTCAGGACAGCTAAACCACGGCTCCAAGTGCCACATCCAAGCCTTTTTTAAGATCATAGAATCATAAAAGTGTTAGGGTTGGAAGGGAGCTCAAGGATCATCTAGTTCCAAACCCCCTACCATGGGCAGGGAGGCCTTACACTAGACCAGGTTGCTCAGAGCTGCATCCAGCCTGGCCTTAAAAACCTCCAGGGATGAGGCTTCTACCACCTCCCTGGGCAACCTGTTCCAGTGTCTCACCACCCTTATGGTGAACTAATATCCTAACATCCTAACATCCAATCAGAATCTACCCATTTCTCTTTTTTTTTTTTTTTTTTTCCCATTCCCTTTAGTGCTATCATTATCTGACACCCTAAAAAGTCCCTCCCCAGTTTTCTTGTAGGCCCCCTTCAGATACTGGAAGGCCACAGTTAGGTCTTCTCAGAGCCTTCTCTTCTCCAGACTGAACAGCCCCAACTCCCTCAGTCTGTCTGCATAGGAGAGGTGCTCCAGCCCTCTGATCTTCCTCGTGGCCACTCTCTAGACACACTCAAGCATGTCCAGATCTTTCCTGTAATAGGGGCTCCAGAGCTGGATACAGAACTCCAGGTGGGGACTCACCAGAGCAGAGTAGAGGGGGAGAATCCCCTCCCTTGACCTGCTGGCTATGCTTCTCTCGATGCAGCCCAGGATGTGATGTGATTTCTGGGCTGCAAGTGCACACCATGTTTTTCTTCATCTTCCTTGTGTGCTCTGTATCACTAGAAGCCTCCTGATGTTAGCAGTGGCGAGTCTGGTTTGTCTCTCCTCCCAGGCAACCAGCACCAGAACAAGAGGACACAGTCTCAAGCTGTGCCAGGGAAGGTTTAGACTGGATGTTAGGAAGAAACTCTTCCCAGAAAGAGTGATTGGCCATTGGAATGGGCTGCCTGGGGAGGTGGTGGAGACACCATCATTGGAGGTGTTTAGGAGGAGACTTGATGGGGTGCTTGGTGCCGCGGTTTAGTTGATTAGATGATGTTGGATGATAGGTTGGGTGCGATGATCTTGAAGGTCTCTTCCAACCTGGTTTATTCTATTCTATTCTAATAGTGTATTACTAAGATGCTTGAAGAAAAGAAAAAAAACAAAGGGTAACAGCTAGGACAGTCTGGGAGAATGAAAATCTTTGATTTGGGCTAGGATTTACTCATATGCCCAAGCAACAGCTCTGCAGACCAGCAAACAGCACATAGCCAGTACTAGTGTGAGTGGTTAACTTAAACCACAGCTTTCCCTGGAGTAGAAGAAAGAATAACTTTCTTTATCTTAATGTGAATCTCTTCCACTGCATAGAAGTAATACATTTTATTGTTGCTGTTGTTTAAATATTAGCTTTTGTAGTGCACTTGCCAGAAGCAGCATTCATGGTGTATTATTAAAAATAGCTGAAGTTTATCTCTGTGACTTGTAGATCAAATAGGTGCTGGCAAGCATGAGAATGCCCCTGTTGTCACTACACATGGCACACAAAGGTGTAACTACTGACCATTTTTATGGTGTTGGGACACTGTGTAGTGACTGTATATACATGTGTAGGTACAGGTGTACGTTTATGTTTAGGAACAAAGCAGTTCCAGGGTGGCATTTGATTCAGTAAGGTGAATTCTGAAGCATGGGCCCTCTGAAGCTGAATAACAAGAAAATATTTGGAGGAAGGCAAGTTCCTGGTAGAAGGTAGAAGATCTCTGCAGAGGGACCTTGACAGGCTGGACAAATGAGCAGAGTCCAATGGCATGAGATTTAACACATCCAAGTGCCAGGTTCTACACATTGGCCAAAACAACCCCATGCAGTGCTACAAGCTGGGGTCAGAGTGGCTGGAGAGCAGCCAAGCAGAAAGGGACCTGGGAGTACTGGCTGGACATGAGCCAGTAGTGTGCCCAGGTGGCCAAGAAGGCCTGCATCAGGTGTGGCCAGCAGGAGAAGGGAAGTCATTGTGCCACTGTACTCAGCACTGGTTAGGCCACACCTTGAGTCCTGTGTCCAGTTCTGGGCCCTTCAGTTTAGGAATGATGTTGACTTGCTGGAGTGTGTCCAGACAATGGCAACAAAGCTGGTGAAGGGAGCACCAGCCCCATGAAGAGAGGCTGAGGGAGCTGGGGTTGCCTAACCTGGAGAGGAAAAGGCTCAGGGGAGACCTTATTGCTCTCTACAACTACCTCATTGGCCATTGGAATGGGCTGCCCAGGGAGGTGGTGGAGGCACCATCACTGGAGGTGTTTAGGAGGAGACTGGCTTCTGTATGGTCAGAGTTTTCTTGTGCTCCATAAGAAGTATGGTGTTAACTCTCAATGCCTTAGTTTGCATGTTGAGGTTGGCAGAAGTCCCACCTTGTGCAGGTGGGAAATGCTCTCTGTCTGGAATAATTCTCTTTCATCAAACTGTGTTAGGCAACTGTGTTGGCCAAGGGCTGTTTAAACCCTTTCCTGACAGCAGTGCTGTGGGTCTCAGGGGAGTTGAGGTACTCTGTGGGAGGCCACAGCTTGTTGTGGCTCTTGATGCTGCACTTCGACAAGCCGCCAGACTGGCAGAGCCTGGTTTCTTTTGGTGTTGTGACTCATGCTGGATCCTTTGGAGTCCAAGGGTGAGTTGGGAAGACATTTCTGCTTGGGGCCCATAATTAGGTTTCACTCCCCTCAGACCATGTGTCCATTTTCCTGACAACTTGCAGGAACTTAGTGTTGTCAAGGTCTCTGACCTTCTGCCAGCCATGATCAAAGTCGGGCAGATGCTCAAAAGTTGCTAGGAGATATATGGATGGACACACACATGCATGCACTCAGCATGATCACATTAGCCTTGTCTCCTTAAGAAACAGATGAAAGCTGTATAATTTAATGGTTGGATCCGAGTTCTGTGAGCGGTAATGAGAACAATGCTGCCTCCACCACACCACACAAAGCGCTGGCTTCCGAGGGCCTCTTTGAAGCATCGGGGACAGGCAGAGCACTGTGGCAGCAAGGCATCTGCAGTGGGAATAAACACAGGGCTTAAGTGATGCTGACATTCATCTCTACCTACTTTCTATTCAAACATCTGGTTGGAATAAGCTCTATGGAAGTGAGGTTACCTATGGTCTTTGAGTTGCTGGAGACAGGCTGGACCCAACTTGAGTCCCATCCAGAATACAGAATTAACCAGGCTGGAAGAGACCTTAGGCTGGACTTGATGATCTCAAAGGTCTATCACACAACACCATCTAATCAACTAAACCATGGCACCAAGTGCCTCATCCAGTCTCTTTTTAAACACTTCCAGTGATGGTGACTCCATCACCTCCCTGGACAGCCCATTCCAATGGCCAATCACTCTTTCTGTGTTCTTCCTAACATCCAGCCTAAACCTCCCCTGGCACAGCTTAAGACTGTGTCCTCTTGTTCTGATGCTGGTTGCCTGGGAGAAGAGACCAACCCCCACCTGGCTACAACCACCCTTCAGGTAGTTGTAGACAGCAATAAGGTCTCCTCTGAGCCTTCTCTGAGCCTCCTCTTCTCCAGGCTAAACAACTCCAGCTCCCTCAGCCTCTCCTCACAGGGCTTGTGCTCTAAAACCCTCACCAGCTTCCTTGCCCTTCTCTGGACATGTTTGAGCAACATCCATGTCCATCTTAGGGAGCTGTGGCCCTAGATGTGTGTTTTATGTGATCACTTGGAGTTTTTCCCCATTTCTTTTCTCAGCTATTGCACAGATTTCTCAGGAACCAGTTTTCAAGGGCTGTAGTAGCAGATGCAAGAGCTCTGAGAAGTTGCAGGAACTGAAAATGCATTTTTGGGTGTTAAGAAGGACAGCTTCTATGGCAGGCTGGACTCTGCCTGGGTGTCCTCTTACATACCCTACACTGGAAAGGCAAAAGCTGTGTCCTGTAGTAAAAATAACACTGTCATGTAGCTCTTAAAAATGAGGCCAGGCAGGGGAAGTGAAATTTTGGTCTGGAAGAAGGAAAGACACTTTTGATTGCCTTTCATACAGGTTGTTTTAAGCCACAGGTGTCACAAAGAGGGGCACATACTTCTGACTAGCTGGCTTCTCCACCAGGACTCAGAGTGAAGCTGGAGTTAAGGTGTGTAATAGGTGTAAAAGTCAATTTGATTGTAGGGTAAAGAGTTATTTTTCTAGCTAGAAACATTGGGCTGTCTATAATATAGTTCTAGCAACTGTTCTGCTGCAATATGATTGCAAAACTCATCTTTTTTTTTTTGGTCATAGTAACACAGAGAAAGCATGCCTATGTTTATCTTGAGCTGTGGGAATGCTTTTTGATCTTTAATTACAGACTATTGGCTGAATAATGCAAGAGTTCTATATTATATAGATATATAAAGCCTTGCTGGATACGTGCTACCAGGAGAGAGTTTAAACTGTGAATTGCTTTTCCTCTGCTTTTCACTTGCATAATCATATAAACCCAAGAATTTTCTTAAATGAGTAATTGTAAAAATCATAGACTTGCAGAATGTTTTGGCTTGGAGGGAACCTTTAAAGTCCATCTAGTCCAACCCCCTTGCACAGAGCAAGGATATCTTTAACTAGTTCAGGTTGCTCCGAGTCCTATCCAACCCAACCTGGAATGTTTCTAGGGATGGGACTTCTCTCATCTCTCTGGGCAATTTGTGCCACTTCAGCTGTAAAAAAAAACAACCCACTAAAATTCCTTCATTATAACTACTTGAAGGGAGGTTGTAACCAGGTAGGGGCTGGTCTCTTCTCCCAGGCAACCAGCACCAGGACAAGAGGACACAGTCTCAAGCTGCACCAGGGGAGGTTTAGGCTGGATGTTAGGAAGAAGTTCTTCACAGAAAGAGTGATTTGCCATTGGAATGGGTTGCCTAGGGAGGTGGCGGAGTCACCATCACTGGAGGTGTTTAGGAAGAGACTGGATGGGGTGCTTGGTGCCATGGTTTAGTTGATTGGATAGTGTTGGATGATCGGTTGGACTTGATGATCCCAAAGGTCTTTTTCAACCTGGTCTGGTCTGATCCATTCTCTTCTGGTCCATTCTCTTCTGGTCCACATCTAAATCTACATAAAAATGTTCCTGTTACTATTTAGAGGTAAGAGCTTCACAGATATCATGTTTCACTCTACCTCAATGGCCAAATCAAGGGGTGTACATTTGTCTTCTGGATGCCCCCAAGTCAAACCATTCTGGGTCCTGGCTGCAGCTGGGCATCTCCCTACAAAAAGGGACTGGGGAATATAGCTGGGGCCCATCATTCATGTGCCATAGTATCATATATATACTTCTGTCTCTTGTTTGCTATAGTGTTAGCATCATTTCTATACCTGTGGGACTAATGTTCAGTGCTACAGAAAGGATTTTGACAATTACACCCAGACCTTTCAGGAATGATCATTTTTATTTGAAGTTGTCATTGTTTTGGCATTTGCAGTTCTTTGAGCAATAATGAGCTGAGAGACTGCAGTAGGGACTCAAAGCCTCAGATCAGGTTAAAGTAATACTTAATGTCTGGTGCAGATTTACTTTGCTTTTGAGCCAGGGAGGGGTGAATGCTGGGAGCCAGATTTAAAAGCTCGTCACAACCACGTAAGATGGAAAAGCAGTCTCTGAGACATATTGATAGCTGTGGATGACAGCAGTGATATTTATTACCATGGACAGTAAAATTAATATATATTATAAAAAAAAAATACAAACTTTTGGGGAATGCTGGGGAGCACTGACAGGAAATGCCTTAGTACAAATCTCTGCAAGGAAAAGTGGCCAGGGGAAGCAGCTTCAGTGAAAATGGTTTATTTGTTTTGATATGGGGACCAAGTTGTAGAGTACAAGTCAAGTCAACTTCTGAAATATCATTTCCCTTTACTAGTAGAAGTAGTCTCAACTTCAGTATAGACCATAAAGGTTCTTCCCAGCATAACTTTGTAGTTAGGGATATTTATGGCTGTCTTAGTTTAGAGTGAGAGAGATTGCTCTTTTACTTCTTCCAAAAAGGGCAAAAGAAAAACACTTCACACACAGGATTGGAGAGTTGGAAAGTTTAAATGGAAAGGCTATTCACAGCTTTATACAACAGTACAAAGCATATAAAATACACAATAATCCATAGTCTGGGTTTACCACAGAAGCTCATTAAGCCAAAGCTTCACACAAACCTCCCTTTAAAGCAGGCTTAAGAAACCCAAGCTTTTGTGCCCCCAACTCTCCCAAGCCTCTCTACCCTCCATACCACACCATTGTGACACATCTGAAATTCAGTTTGGCAGCTCCTGCCCTAATTGTCAGCATTGCCAAGGCCAAACTCCAGGCTTCAGATGCAAGGAGATCCCAGCCTGCATCTCCTCCCAGGAGCAGAGAGGGAGGGAAAAGGGAAGGAAACTGACTTTGCAACCAGTTTTATAGGCATGCAGGACTTATGGGAAGGTCCACCTCCATGACATTCTACCCCCCTGGAGGCCTGTAACTTTGTGGTTTCTTAAAGGCACCTAGCCTCTAAACTACCACAACGTCTTTTCAGAGAGGAGAGCTATTTAACTGAAAGCTTTACACAACATAAAGCATATTGTAATAACCTAAAATGCCTGGGTAAATATTACCCTGTTTTCTTGAGCACATAGGACTTGAGTATCACTATCCTCCTCCTCCTCTCTAACATGACTTCTTGTAATTCACAAGCTTATCTAAGTGTTAAGTTGAAGAAAAGTTTTGCACAGTAGAGGATTTAAACTGATGCACTTTTCTGTTTAATTCATAGCTTTCCCTTTGTTGTGTTGTGTTTTGTTTTCCCCAGTCCCAGCTATTGTAGCCTGCTGTTACTGCTTGAGTACTGCAAGGCAAAACTGAATTCTAAAGAAGAAAAACAAGGTAGATAACTTTGATAGGCAAAACTGGGTAAAATGGTAGACATAACAGATATTACAGCTTATGAATTTTGGGAAACAGAAGTAGGTGTTCTTTTTATATCTCACAGAAATATGAGTCTACAGTCACATAATTCTATTTAAAATACTGTATCATCCGCTCTTGCCTGTACTGCAAGTGCCCCCAGACCACTGAGGTATGTATTTTGTCTTGATTCTGGCAGGGTGAGGTAAGGAAGTGTTTTATTCTAGCTTTTTTTTTCTTTCTATAGCAGGTAGGGAAGCTGCAGGGATGCGTTTCAATCAATTTAAGTAGTACCAAGTTAAAAAATAAGGAGGTGTTCAAGAGGGGATTGGACGTGGCACTTGGTGCCATGGCTTAGTCATGAGGTCTGTGGTGACATGTTGGACTTGATCGTTGAAGTCTCTTCCAACCTTGGTGATTCTGTGATTCTGTGAATGAGTTCAAGACTGCTTTATATAGAAAACCTGCTTTTGAACTGAACCTTAGCCAACTAACTTCCTGTGGAAGTATTTTTACATTTTAAATAAGGAAAATTAAAGACAAAAAAAATTGGAATACAATTAACCAGGTTGGAAGAGACTTTTGAGATCATCTAATCCAACCTATCATCCAACACTATGTAATCAACTAAACCATGGCACCAAGAGCCCCATCCAGTCTCTTCCTAAACACCTCCAGGGATGGTGACTCTACCACCTGCCTGGGCAGCCCATTCCAATGGCCAATCACTCTTTCTATGAAGAACTTCTTCCTAATACCCAGTCTAAACCTCCCCTGGTGCAGCTTTGCACTGTGTCCTCCTTTTTTGAGGCTTGTGGCCTGGAAGATGAGACCAGCCCCTACCTGTCTACAACCTCCCTTCAGGTAGTTGTAGAGAGCAGTAAGGTCTCCTCTGAGCCTCCTCTTCTCCAGGCTAAGTAACCCTACCTCCCTCAGCCTCTCCTCCTACGGCTTGTGTTCCAAACCCCAACCCAGCTTTTTTGCCCTTCTCTGGACACATTCCAGCACTATTTTCAGTAAAATTCAGCAATACAAGGAGGAAAATGTAAGGATATTCTCAGCAGTTGTTGATGGTTTAAAAATATTATGAAGGTGGATGTGGGATCATTGCCTGCCAGGCAATGAAGCGTCCTGAGGAAGGCTGGGGTGAGAGTGGCACAGAGAGCAAATTGTTGTGCTTTAGGGTCCCAGTCAGGCACTGAGAATAGCATGAGTTTGACCAAGCTTTGCAGCAGCCAGAATGATCAGGAGTTGGTGCAATACACAGAACAAGGAAATGTTCATTTATATATATATATAAATCATATATTCAGGGTTAGGGCTGAACAGGCCACTGAGTGATAGACATTTTCTGGTAATCCCTCTCCTTTTGCAAAGGGAAAGAGAATAAGGGAGAGAGACTACTGGGTTGGAAATAAAACCAAAGCAGCTTTAATGAATATAATAATAAAAATTAATGGATACCAATAGATACAAAACCAATATCAAACTCAACCCCCTGATGGCAATTATGTTGTCACCACTGATGCTGGGGGCAGGCACTGGTGAGGTCACAGACAAGACTCAGTGGCAGACAGGAACTGTCTGGATCTGGATTAAGGAACAAAAGGGTTGGGATTGAAGATAGTGTGGCCTGGGTTGGAAGGGATCTCCAAATGTCATCTAGTCCAACCCCCTACGCAGTAAGAAGGGGCATCCTCAACTAGATCAGCCTGCCCAGCAACCTGTTGAGCCTCACCCTGAATATGTCCAGGGATGAGGCCCCAACCATCTTCCTGGGCAACCTGTTCCAGTGTTTCACTACCCTCATGGTAAAGAACCTGTTCCTAACACCCAGCCTAAATCTGTTCTTTTCTAGTTTGAAGCCATTGGCCCCTGTCCTATCAGCACAGGTCTCTCTTCATCCCTCTTGTAGGCCCCCTTCAGGTACTGGGAGGTTGCTATTAGCTCTCCCCAGAGAACTAATAAATAGAATGGACAGATGCTTAGTATTCAAGAAAAGGCTTGGTCCTCATGATCCCTCAGCTTTATACTGAATATGATGTAAATGAGATGGAATCCCTTGTTGGTCAGTTTAGGGTCACCTGTTCTGTTTGCTTGTCCTTGCAGCTATCACCTCTTACTGTACACAAAATGTAGGAGTAACCTTGCTGTCCATAGGAGCAAGTATAAACACGAGCCTTGCTGGGCTCCAACCCCTGATAGTAACTCTAAACATGAGTGTTATCACTACTAGGAGCAGCCATTGCCTGTGAAAACATGCTGTTAACTTCAGAATGTGCAGTCTCTGAGAAGAGACTGAGGTGAAAAGTCAGATCACTGATCAGAGTTAGTTTGGTCCTGGCTCAAACCAGGAAAGTATATTGAAAATCTGGCTGAAATACTAAAGCAATGAGAGAAGGATCTGCAATGATTCAATAAAAAAAGGAAGAGAATTGTCAGGCTAGTTGGAGGAATATTAAAAAGAAGGTATGATGCTGGCATTCCTTGCTTTATTTTGCAGACAGCCCTCTGGTAGGTAGGTGTGGTAAGCACCAAACACTTGGCCGCTTGTGTGAACTCTAGCCTGGCTGAAGGAAGCAGCAGAGCTCCTGTGGACTGGAGCAGGGCTAGGTTCTGCTCCAAAGCTGTGTTTGTTTCCATCACTAGTCCTAGTAAACCTCATGAGCTTCATTACTGACAGCTGCAGGCTTGGGTCTGACTCCCTTCTGGCTTTGGTGTGTGGTGTTTGACTGTACTGGTGGGGCATGTGACGCGGGAAGAGGGGGCATGGCTGTATACTCGTGAGATTTGAAGGCACAGAAAGCACTATATGTCATGGTCATTTAAGCTGCCATGCACTTAGAACTGAAAGTTTTATAGAAAGGCAAAATATACAATTCAATTACAACTGCTGCAGTGCAATCCAAGTTGATCTAGTTTCTCCCACATGAGCTGACCACAATTTTAAGCTTGGCATAGCCTGAAAGCTTGAGGAATGTATTTCTAGTAATTGCCAGGCCACTTCATTGTTTCTGTGTATACATAAACACTGGGCTGTGATCATAGTGGTCATGCTTGAGCTGCTATCTGAAATTCACTTGTGCTATAGGGATTGACTAATCTGGTTCATACTGACAGCAGCTTCCATTTACTGTATTAGCTCCCATTGACTGCTAGTGCCTTGCGACTCCAGCTAGACTCTGAAAACAAAAACCTTTCAGAAGTAGTATGCACGTGAGTCATGCAGCAGAAAGCCCATGTGTCATCACAACATCCATGATTTGTCAGTTCAGAAAATCAGACCGAGCTGCAGAAGATTGATTTTTGAAGTTTGTCAAGAGTTAGGGCCGGGCTGGCCACTAGACAAGTGTCAGACACTCTTGGTGATCCCCTCTGGCTTCCCAACAGGATGAGAAAGGGAATAGGGGATTGAGACTGATGGGTTGGGAAAGAAAAATAAACCAGCTTAAATGCAAATAATAAAAATAAAATAAACCAGATACAAATAGAGGCAAGGCCATGTTGAACCCAAACCCCTGATGGCAATGACATCGCTGTTACCACTGGTGCTGGAGGTAGGCACTGGGGAAGTCCCAGACTGGCCTCAGCAGCAGATGAGAACTGTATTCAAGAGCTGGATTCTGAAACTGGGTTCAGAAACACGTGGACTGGGATCAAAGACAGAATGATGGTTCTCAGACACTGGCCAGGGAAGAGGTTACAGTATCACAGTATCACCAAGGTTGGAAGAGACCTCAAAGATCATTGAGTCCAATGATCTTTGAGGTTGGACCCTTGTGAAACCTTTGTGAACACTGCTGAATACTGAATGACATACATAGAATGGAATACCTTTAGGGTCTCCTGTCCTATCTGCTTCTCCCTGAAGGCGCTGTCTCTTACTGCACACCAACATGGTACACAAGACTTAGCAGTGACCATGGTGTACATGGGAGCAGATTGACGAGGACAGCTGGGAGGTGGTAGAGAGGTGGTGGATTGGCCTCTTCTCCCAGGCCTAAAGCTGTGCCAGGGGAAGTTTAGCTTGGATATTGGGAAAAATTTCTTCACTGAACAGGTTGTGAGGCACTGGAACCAAGTGGCTTAGAGAACTAATGGAGTCACCATCCCTGAAAGGATTTAAAATATGTGTAGAAGTGCTGGTGAGAGATATAGTCTAATAGTTCTGTACAGGCAGATATTAGGTTATGGTTGGACTCAATCTTAAGTATTTTTTAGAACCAAAAGATTCTGATTCCATAAGCAAAAGCCTTTCTCCACCCCAACCCTTGGCAGTACCTCTCAACATCAGCGTTGTCACTGCTAGAAGCAGCTACTGCCTGTGAAAACGTGCTGCTAGCTTCAGGAAGTCCTGTTACTGAGAAGACCCTCCGCTGAAAAGTCAAACCAAACTGGATTCGTTCTCTTCTAGCTCAAACCAGGACAAAGATGCCAAGAGAGGAACAACAGGCAGTCACTTTGGTTTTAATCATGTGGGAGCAGGAATAGCAGAGAGTTGTACTTTTGCAGCCTCTCAATGTGCTCCTGTTTAGCCTTCCCAAGCTTCTCCCTCAGTTTTTGTTTCTCTGGATGCCACGTCATGTATAGGAAAGTTAATTCCCAAAAGCTGTGTCCTTTTTGTTTCCAGGCACTGTCCCCTGTGAAGCTGGTAGGTTTGGGCGTTTTGCTTTCTGTGTCAGCTTCAATCTATGCATCTGTTACAGCTTCTTTAGTGCTGGGCGAACTAAAGCTCTGAGTTTAAACTGGATGCACTTCTTTATTCCTTCCTAGCAAATCTATTTCCTTTAAGCTTTTTTCTGTTTTGGTTTTTTTTTTCTTCTCAGGGATATTGATTGCTGGTAATTTAATGTGTCTCAACTGTGAAAAGCTGTTATGATGGTTTCACACACTATTGCAGTTTTTTATTTCCCCATTCACAGACAGAAATGGAAGGTTTTCCATGTTGGAAACTGTAATATGTAATTCAGCTAGCATCACCCCTCTCAGTAGCCAGGTGTTGTAACCTCCAGCAGTTGGAGCATTATTTTAAAATAGCCCAGTCTGTAATTATTTGACCTGTTCTTTGTTGCACCTTTGTAAAAGAATTAACCAGTTAACGGAATCTTTAGGCAGCGGAGCCAAAATTCAGCAAAGGATGTGATTTGTGATTAACTATTCTGAATTTTGCACACAAAATTAAGCCTGTGCTTAGGTTGAGGAAGGGAGGCATGCTTGGGATCCTCAGCATCCCTGCCACTCACATCATGGGATCACTGATTTGAGCTAAGCTCTACACATAATACAGGTAGAAATAAAATATCTTATTTCCTACCTTGTCACTCACCCCTGATGCCACTCCTGACTCCATCAGCCTTCACTTTGCTAAGGAACACAAAACTGTTATTTCTCTTGCTATATGTGCTGCTGGTTCTCCATTCTGGGTGGAGCTCATCTTGATGGGAAAGATGTTTTTTTTCAGGCAAAGTCTCTATACTTTGTGAGATGAAGACCAGGGTCTGTAGATCTATGGGCAGTACCCACTGCTTTTCCCTGGGTCCCATCATAGAAAAACAACCTCTTGCTGGTGCCAGCCACCCTGACTCAAGAAGCAGAAATACCTGATGTGGGGATCAAAACCTAAATGCTCTAATTAGAGGATAGGAAAAAAGTTACAGGAAAAAAATAATAAGATCTTCTTTGTATTTGATTTGCCTTGAAGTCTGTAGTGCATTATATGCACTATTAAAAGAGATCTGTGCCCAACCTCAGAAACACCACATTTGTAGTTACCCATGGACCCCTCGCTCAGTGGTGGTGAGTGGAGCTCTCCTCATGTATTCTGACTTCTATCAGCAGTATCCCCACTCTGGCTCCCATGTTGTCTCACGAGCATGAACTTGCCTCTTCTGGTGTTTAGCCAACTGTGGCTCAAGGCTTGTCAGTACTTGGCTGATCTCCTAGTTTGCCTGAGAGGAAGTAACTGAATGACAGTCAGGTAAAATGAACAATTTCCAAATAATCTGTTGCTCTGTTCCATAGAAAAATACTTTCCCCATATATTTCCCGGATAGAGTGATGTTGCAGTAGACAACCATTGTTTATCTTCAGAGAAGTGTATGTGGAGCATGATGCAGATGCCATTTTGATCCATGAGATTTTTCCCTATTGCTTTTCATGGGAGGACTAGCAGGGCTTTCCTTCAGCTAGCTTTAAATTCAGGTTCTTCAGGGAAAAAAATGAAAGATTAGGACATGCCACCCAAAGCAAAGTGTAATTCATTTACTAGTTAGTTGAAATTGATGTGAAATTATCAAGTCCATTGTCAGTGAAAGCCCAAACCTGGTGCGGTCCAGCTAAATCACAACTAAACACATCCAAGTGCTGGATTCTGCACATTGGCCACAACAACCCCATGCAGTGCTACAGGCTGGAGTCAGAGTGGCTGGAGAGGGGCCAGACAGAGAGGGACCTGGGGGTGCTGGTTGATGGTAGACTGAACATGAGGCTGCAGTGTGCCCAGGCAGCCAAGAAGGCCAATGGCATCCTGGCCTGGATCAGGAACAGTGTGGCCAGCAGGAGCAGGGAGGTCATTCTCCCCCTGTACTCAGCACTGGTTAGGCCACACCTCGAGTACTGTGTCCAGTTCTGGGCCCCTCAGTTTAGGAAGGATGTTGACTTGCTGGAGTGTGTCCAGAGAAGGGCAACAAAGCTGGGGAGGGGCTTGGAGTGCAGCCCTGTGAGGAGAGGCTGAGGGAGCTGGGGCTGCTTAGCCTGGAGGAGGCTCACAGGAGACCTTCTTGCTCTCTACAGCTACGTTAAGGGAGGTTGTAGACAGGTGGGGGCTAGTCTCTTTTCCCAGGCAACCGGCACCAGAACAAGAGGACACAGTCTCAAGCTGTGCCAGGGGAGGTTTAGGCTGCATGTTAGGAAGAAGTTCTTCACAGAGAGTGATTTGCCATTGGAATGGGCTGCCCAGGGAGGTGGTGGAGTCACCATCATTGGAGGTGTTTAGGAGGAGACTTGATGGGGTGATTGGTTGCATGGTTTAGTTAATTAGGTGGTGTTAGATGATAGGTTGGACGTGATGATCTTGAAGGTCTTTCCCAACCTGGTCTAGTCTGGTCTAGTCTGGTCTGGTCTACTCTACTCTATTCCACTCTACTCTATTCTACTCTACTCTACTCTATTCCACTCTACTCTATTCTACTCTACTCTACTCTATTCTACTCTACTCTATTCTAAATTTAAATATGTGCTTCCACAGAAACACAACAAAGCACTGCTGGGATAGTGGCAGACACCCAGAAGACAGGAGAATATGTGTGTGGCAAACAAGGGACAGTTTGAAAGAAAGGGGAGGTGGGAATTCCTTAAAAAAAAATACAACCCCCCAAAAGATCTAGCATTCCATATGCAGAGAAAACAATTTCCATGCCTCTTATCAAAAATGTGTTAAATCAGCTAACATTGATATAACTTCAAGCAATTAGGATCACGCTAATAATGATATGAGTCTTCAGCTGTAAATAATTACGCTGCCTCAAGGCTATGCTTTAATTCTTGGCTTGCTGTATCTATAAACAATAATCAAACTGCAAAGCAAGTTGTGTTGTTTTTTTTGTTCATTATTTGTGAAATGATTTCTGTACCCTACAGTGATGCTGATGGCTATTTTGACCTTCAGGAACTCCGGCCTGTGAGGCTAAGAGCTAATGTGTACTTCCATCGATCTGAGTTACAGGCACACAGCAGGTTACTGTGCCTGTTCTTCACGAGTACAAAAGCTGCTATCGTCAATCAGTGTGTGTTGTGAAAAGAGGGCTTGCTGCTGAGACTCAATAAATAGGGACATTAGGAGGAAATGTTATAATTGCTGCTACCCACATCTTGTTAATGAGTAATGTACAGTTAGACTCCATGCAATTGCAGCTAAACTGTTTATACCATTTATTCTTATGTTGCAACTAACATTTAACATAATGAAGTATCATAATTGCAGCCATTAAAGTCAAGATTAAGATTTGTTTAATTAGAATTAAGGAAATGTAGAATAGACTTTGGAAATGTAGGCTTTGCTGGGTAGAATCTGTGGCATGTAGGAAAATTCAGAGAATTAAGAATTAAAGAGCTTTGTTTGCAGCAAAACCGTGTTGGTGGGATATGATTCTTCTGTGGCCAACCCCTGCTTTTGGAGCAGCTCTGCTGCAAAACAGCACACTGATATAAGTGCCAAAATGAAAGCACAGCCTGGCCTTGAGTTCTCTTTGATTTATTATTATTTTTTTTTGGGAAAAATACTATGGTCAAATATGAAATCACATTAATTTATAAGGCAATGTGTGTGCTTGGCTTTCTCTTTCACTGTTAACTCACACCATCCACACCCCCCCTCTGTTGTCTTCCCAATGTGAACTTGAAATAAGTTTGCCATTAATGGGGAGTTAAGAAAGGAATGACTTCTTTGACATGATGCAGAATTGCAATGTGCTCTTGTGGCCAAGAAGACAAATGATATTCTGGAGTCCATTAAGAAGACTCTGACCAGCAGGTCAAGGGAGGTTCTCTTTCTGCCCTAGAAAGGCCACAGCTGGAGTCTTCTGTGGAATTCTGGGTTCTCTAGATCAAGAGAGGCAGGGAAAAGCTGGAAAGAGCCCAGTGGAGGCTACAAGGACACTGAGGGAATTAGAGCATATCTTAGATGAGGAAAAGCTGAGACCTGAGGCTGTGCAGTTTGGAGAAGACTGAGAGGGAATTGTATCAACGCTCATAAATATCTGAAGGGCAGGTTTCAAGAAGATGAGGCCATACTCTCTTCAGTGATGCCCAACAATAGAACAAGGGGCAATGGACTACAAACTCACTTGGGATGGCATTCAACAAATCCAAGTGCTCATCTCCCAGGCAACCAGCACCAGAACAAGAGGACACAGTCTCAAGCTGTGCCAGGGGAAGTTTAGGCTGGAGGTGAGGAGAAAGTTCTTCACTGAGAGAGTTGCTAGCCATTGGAATGGGCTGCCTGGGGAGGTGGTGGAATCGCTATCCCTGGAGGTGTTCAAGAGGGGATTGGACATGGCACTTGGTGCCATGGTCTAGTCATGAGGTCTTAGGTGACAGTTTGGACTCGATGATCTTTGAGGTCTCTTCCAACCCTGGTGATTCTGTGATTAAGGAACCCACTGATCATAAATGTGATAATTTATGTTGAGAATTATTATAGATGGCAAACAGAAACAAAGGCAAAGTAGGACAGTTATTGGTGTAGTGTCATATCAAATGAAGTTTTTATCATTTCTCTGGAATAAATCATAAGACAAACCTGTTGCTTAGCATTTGAAAAGAAACAAACAGAGGCAGCAGACGCAGCTGTCAGTGTCAGTATCAGGATGATGCTGAAGGTTACTGACAAAGTCAGTGCTGGTTATCTAAGATTTAGAAGCCCACAGATTCCCTTTAGAAGGATGCTTATTAATATGGAATAAAACTGGCATTGATTTCCAGTAGTAGGGGGAGTAGAAGAATCCTTGCACTTGAAGATAAGAGATATATTCAAGTGTATTTGATTCAGCTTGCAAAATGTGGTGAGTTGTGCAGTGGTATGAGTATTCTTGGCTTTCTTTCAATATATACAAAATAAGAACTCTGCAAATGTATCTTTAAAGGCTGCCTGCCTTAAAAAAAAAGTGAAATGTTGCTAGATGGAACACGGTAGTCTTGTTCTCACACATGATGTGTGGACAGGTAACATAGATTTCCCCAGCATCATGACTTGCTACTGGAAAAAACAGTGAAGAGTTTTGTTGCCTGAAGTTTTGGAGATGAACCAAAATGCCTCCATGGTTCTTTATAGACCATTGTCACCTTGCAGTTTGTTTCCAATTATCTTTACCATCTTGGGAGGCCCAATTCTGGTCTGTTTTTGAAAGCAACCCACTCTCTCTCTATTGTCTGTTAGCCTGATCTTCCCTTTCTACCCCAAATCATCTTTCATGTATTTAGTAGAGCTCATGACCCAGGGTACCAGCTGTGTTGCATTCTTAAACATGTGTCTGGCATGTAAATAACTAGTAGGCAGCCTAAAGCTTAGGGTTACCTAGAAGGGTTCTGTCTGAGTTGTCAAATAAGACCTTAGTAATCACAGACAGCACATCGCTAATCTGGGGAAAAAAAATAGCTTTCTTTAAGTGCCTGCAAATATGGAGTGCTGAGGTATTGTGCCATACTTATCTTAAAAACTATAAAGACCAGAAGATGAACTGTTATGGTGAGCTTCTCACCAGCTTTCGAGGTTCCCTGCAAGAAGACCTAGAAGGACCTAGAAAGAAGGTTATCCTGATTGTCAGCAGGGACAAAAATTACCCCACTAATCATCATCAAACAGGTCTGAGATGATACCTGATTCTAAACTCAGTGGTAAGTACTGTGCAAGGATGACATAGCAGACAGTCTCCCTGGAGAACTTAAAGGCACTAGGAGCAACATTGTTTCTAGATGGGAAATCTCTTTTCTTCTTCATCCTTGGAAATCAAGGAAGGCATGAAAGAGAGGGAGAGTATAATCTTTTTGCCCTCTCATTTCATGGAGTTAGAATGGTTTGGGTTGGAAGGGACCTTTGAAGGCCATAAAGTCCAACCTCCTTGCAGTAAGTGGGGACATATTTAGACCAGGTTGCTCAGATATCCAAACAACTTGATCTGAAGTGTTTCCAGGGATGGGACATCTGCCACCTCTCTGGGCAACCTGGGCCAGTGTTTCACTACCCTCAGTGTAAAAAAATTTCTTCCTTGTGTCCCCTCTTTTACTTTAAAACTGTCACCACTTGTCTTGTCACAACAGCCCTGATAAAAAGGATTGTCCCTATCTTTCTTATAGGTCTCCTTATTTGTTTGTAACAGACAACTAATAGTTTTACTTCAGAGTACTCTAGATTCCTTAGTTAAAAAACACCTCCCTCCCTCCCCTAAACCCGCAAAGAACAGCAAAAGAAATGCCAAAACAAAACAATGTTATAGACCTTAAGGTAGAGGTGAAGCAGACAAACAGTTTTATTTTTTTCCACTTTAAATTACATTCTTCAATCAAAGTTTACTTGACATCTACCTTCCTGCTTTTCATAGAGGATCCTTGTTTGGGTAGAGCAGATTGCTGTAGTTTACTTTACTCCTAAGTCCCATTGGATTTGTTGCTGTGGATTAAAAAAAAACCCACAAAAATTCAGCTTGATGCAAACTGTATGTTCATTAAAGCTATTGAGCCCTTGTAGGTAGCACAAAGGGTTTCCAGCTGGGTTCCATCCCACTGAGCCGTGTAGTCACATCTCCCTTCGTCGGTGGTGCCTGGGAAGCTGGTGTCCTCAGCTGACTCCAGCTGAAACAGGCAAAACAGCTCTTGGCAGGTCTTCATCTCCCACTGCAGAGCTGTGCCCTCAACCAGGAGGAGATGCTCAAAACTGAAGTAACCCACTGTAAACCTCTCCTCAGCCAGACCTCTGCTGGCACCCGATGAAATTAGGGGGTGTGACCCCTGTCACACCCTGTGAAATATTCCTGTCTATTATATCTTATTTGAAAGGCAATTTTTACAGAATCACAGAATTTCAGGGGCTGGAAAGGGACCTTGAAAGATCATTCAGTCCAACCCCCCTGCCACAGCAGGATTACCTCTACCAGATCACGTTCAGGAGAGTTTTGAATATCTCCAGAGAGGGAGACTCCACAATGTCCCCGGGCAGCCTGTTCCAGTGTTCTGTCACCCTCACAGTGAAAAAATTCTTCCTTGTATTTATGTGAAATTTCCTATGCCTCAACTTCCACCCATTGCCCCTTGTCCTGTCATTGGGCACCACCAAGAAGAGCCTGGCTCCATGCTCATGACACTCACCCTTTACATCCCCTAGTCTTCTCTGCTCCAAGCTAAAGAGCCCCAGCTCCCTCAGTCTCTTCTCATATGGAAGATGTTCCATTCCCTTAATCATCCTCATGGCTCTGCACTTGACCCTTGCAATTAACTCACCATCTTTCTTGAACTGAGGGCCTTGGAACTGGACACAATATTTCATTTTGCTAGATGTGGCCAGCTGGTAAAAGAAAAGAACAGAACAAAAAATATTTATCATAGAACAGAATAGAATTAAACAGGTTGGAAAAGACCTTTGAGATCAAGTCCAACCTATCATCCAATGCTGTCTCATCAACTAAACCATGGCACCAAGCACCCCATCCAGTCTCTTCCTAAACACCTCCAGTGATGGTGACTCCACCAACTCCCTGGGCAGCCCATTCCAATGGCCAATCACTCTTGCTGTGAAGAATTTCTTCCTAACATCCAGCTTAAAACCTCCCTTGGTGCAGCTAGAGACTGTGTCCTCTTGTTCTGCTACTGCTTGCCTGGGAGAAGAGACTAACCCCCACCTGGCTACAACCTCCTTTCAGTCTTCTTGCACCTGGAAGGGAAAAAACTAAACCCTGTTACAAATAGGCCTCTTTAAGCAGGAGTCCACCAATAACAACTGTGGGGTAACAATTCTAGCAGTTCCCAATGATTACAGGTGTATAGTTCTCTAATTAATGCTTGTTAGATATATCTATTTAAGCACACTTCTTCTGACGCAAGGTCTCCGTGCTGGGCAAGCTTGAAGCGACTCCCTGGCAAATCAATATCAATCTTCTGGCAAATATTATTAAATGTTTGCTTGTTACCCTATTTACAAGTCGGGAAATAATTTTGCTGCCAAGGAGTTGCGAATGTGCAAACGGAGCCTGCGACAGCTTCCTTCACTCACTGTCTCCCAGCTGGCGTCTGCGTGCCAAAGTTGGGAGACTAAGATGAAGAACATAATTAAGGGAACATATGAAGGGCTAGCGCAGGGTTTGAGATTAATTAGCTGCGCGTCAATAATCTCATCAATATCCGATTAACAAATGACACATTGCCCAATGAAACATATTGATTCATTCGCACTCCACACTGTTAATAAATTGAAGCTGCTTTGCTAAATGAGAAAGCTGACAAAATAATAGCTTCCTAACACTTCCCCTGTATTGTGGTAAAAACACAAAATTAGCCCAAAGTATACTTAATTTAGTGGCACAGACACTGCGCTTAGGAAGCTTGTTAGCACAATACCGGGGAAGGTTGGTTGTGTTGTTTTGTTTTGGTTTTTTACTCTATCACAGAATAACCAAGGCTGGAAGAGACCTCACAGATCAAGTCCAACCTGTCACCACAGACCTCATGACTAAACCATGGCACCAAATGCCACGTCAAATCCCCTCTTGAACACTTCCAGGGATGGTGAGTCCACCACCTCCCTGGGCAGCACATTCCAATGGCTAACAACTCTCTCAGTGAAGAACTTTCTCCTCACCTCAAGCCTAGACTTCCCCTGGTGCAGCTTGAGACTGTGTCATCTTGTTGTGGTGCTGGTTGCCTGGGAGAAGAGACCAACCCCCTCCTATCTACAACCTCCCTTCAGGTAGTTGTAGAGAGCAATGAGGTCTCACCTGAGCCTCTTCTTCTCCAGGCTAAACAATCCCAGCTCCCTAGTAGCATAATTATTAGAATGGACACACTAATACATGTACACAGAAATAGAAATGGAAGTGTTCTCTGTTTTTTTGGGGTAGGGCTCTTAGATTATAGAATTATAGAATTGATAGAGTTGGAAGAGACCTCAAGGATCTTAGGATATCAGGTAGTGATAGGACTAGGGAGAATGGGATGACGCTGGAGGTGGGGAGATTCAGGCTGGATGTAAGCAAGAAGTTCCTTACCGTGAGAGTGGTGAAGCCCTGGAATGGGTTGTCCAGGGAGGTGGTTGAGGCCCCATTCCTGGCAGTGTTTAAGACCAGGCTGGATGAGGCTCTGGCCAGCCAGATCTCATGTGAGGTGTCCCTGGCCATGGCAGGGGGGTTGGAACTAGATGATCCTTGTGGTCCTTTCCAACCCTGACTGATTCTATGATTCTATCATCCAGTTCCAACCCCCCTGCCAATGGGCAGGGACACCTCATACTGGATCAGGTTGCTCAGAGCCACAGTGATAGGAGGAATGTGAACCTTTTGTATAACCTTGTGCCTGGAGTTTTGATGGGCAGCTTTTGTGATAAAGGTGTCTGCTGACCAAAATACAAATTTTGTTTGGCACTGGGATTTTTTATTTTCCATTCATTTAAGTAGAATTGGTATGAGGAGGGACTGAGGGAGCTGAGGCTCTTTAGCTGCGAAAGGAGGAGACTGTGGGATGACCTCATTAATGTTTATAAATATGACCTCATTAATGTTTATAAATAAATAAAGGCTGAGTGCCAAAGGGATGGAGTCAGGCTCTGCTTGGTGATGCCCAATGATAGAACAAGGGGTAGAAGTTGAGGCATAGGAAGTTCCATGTGAACACGAGGAAGATTGTTTTTGCTGCGAGGGTTATTGAACACTGAAACAGGCTGCCCAGGGGGATTGAATCTCTCTCTCTGGAGATATTCAAAACCTGTCTAGATGAATTCCAGCATGATCTGGTATAGGTGAGCATACTTTGGCAGGGGAGTTGGGCTAGATGATCTTTCAAGGTTCCTTCTAAGCCCTAACATTCTGTGACTCTGTATCACCCTTTTAACTAATAAAGTCCGGATTAAAAAAACTGAGATTTTTGGTGAGGCAAGTTCAGAAAGATTGATGAAAACAGTAGGTGTAGAAGTAGGTGTTTAGTTGATTAGATAGTGTTGGATGATGGATTGGACGCAATGATCTTGAAGGTCTCTTCCAACCTGGTCTGGTTCGCTTCGCTTCTCTTCGCTTCGTAAAGGAGTCCTATTTTCCCTCTTAATCACTGAGACACCTAGTCTGCTCCTTCACCAATATGTGAAAATGTCTGCACACAGAATGTGTTATTTATTAATCTTATTAAACTGTACCAAGTGTTCAAAAATATGTAAAGCTCCAGCAGCGTGAACCACTGGTAATGTGGTTTTGCTATGGGACTAGCACTGATTTCTATGGTAACACCATAACAGGGCTACTGCAGAGGCACACTGTCCTGTCTATCCTAGTGCTTCAACACAGCATTTCTTAAAGATGCAGAAGACCTCTTCAGGGTCTGGACACATTTTTGTTTGCAATGGCAAAAAAGCCCTCCTTGCAGTTTTGTGGAAGGGGATGCTCTTGTCTGTGAGCTGTGGTTCAGATCTCTAATAGAAGCAGTGGGTTTGGGTTGTTTTGTTAGTTAGTTTGGTTTGGTTTTGTTGTTGTGGGTTTGGTATTTTTTTTCCTTTTCTTTTTTGTTAGTGTGGGTTGTTTTGTTTTTGTGGTATTTAATGGGTTTTTTGTTTGGGGTTTTCTGTTGTTTCCTTTTTACTGTTGTCATTTTGTTGTGTGTGTTTGTTTGTTCTTGTTTGGTTCTTGTTTTCTATTACTTGTTTTTTTAATTGCAGAACCCTTCCAGCTAGGTGAGGAAAACCTATTGGGTGATATTCCCCTTCCTTAATCTCAACCACAACAGCTCTTGCTCCCTTGGTGTATACCTGCATGACTACAGCAAATCAGCTGTGTTCCAGACAGCTTTAGTTGCTCTGTTGTTTGCAGGATCCTGCTAGCACTCCTTACTGTCCTCTACTGAGCCCTACAGAACTGTGACAACTAAGGGTGACTTGCAGATTACTTTACCAACAAGTGCCCACCCCTGCTAGCTCCTTAACCGGACCATGGGATGTCTCAGTGGTACCTGGGGACAGGGAAATGCAGAGTGGCAGCTGCACTGACTTGCTGCCCACCTGCCCTGTTCCTGATGTGACCAAGCTTGGGCACAGCACCCTGTTAATCCCTGTGGGAGTGGGATTCAGCCTCAGGCTGGGAAGAGGATCCCTCCTCTGCTTGGTACCAAATTGTTACTTATGCCTGATGGCAGAGCTGTTGTGCCTGTAGCTCTGGAGCTGGACACCAGCACCAGAAGGGATTTGCTGTTAAGAGCCAAGTATAGCAGATGGGTTAAACACACTTGTGTGCATTTAAGCGTGTGCTGAGATAATGCTTCACACAGTAGCCAAAAGCTTCTGGGATCCAGATGATTTAGATTTACCTACATTTATACTGCAGCAACTCAGTGTTGTCCTTGCAGTGAGTGGTCTGAAACAGAATGCAACCTTTGAGGTGAGGCATCACAATTGCTGAGTACAGGGACACAATCAGTTCCCTACACCGCGTGCCCACACTATTCCTGATATAGGCCATTGTGTTGTTGGCCTTCTTGGCCACCTAAGCACACTGCAGGTTTATGTTCAGACAACAGCCAACCACCACCTCCAGGTCTTTTTCTGCCAGGCAGATTTCTAGCCCCTCTTTCTCCATCCTAGAATTTCACAGGGTTGTTGTGACCCAAGTGCAGGACCCAGTGCTTGGCTTTGTTAAACTTCATACAGCTGACATTGGCCCTTCAATCTAGCCTGTCCAGATCCCTTTGCAGAGCCTTCCTACCTTCAAACAGATCAACTTTCCCACAGAATTTAATGTTATCTGCAAACTTACTAAGGATGCACTTAAGTTCTTCATCCAGATCATTGATAATGATACTGAAGAGAACTGGACCTGGTGAGGGGTCAAGATCAGAAATCTTGAGAGTAATGTTCAAGGAAACTGGTGTTGTTTAGGCTTGAGAAAAGGGAGGTTCAGGATTGACCTTATCAGACTCTCCAGCTACCTGAAAGGAGGATGTAGTGACATGGGGGTTGGTCTGTTCTCCCAGGTAACAAGCAATAAGACAAACGGCAATGTCCTCAAGTTGTGTCACAGGAGTTTTGGTTTGCCTATTGGGGAAAAAAAATCCTTCAAAGAAAATCTTATCCAACCCTGGAATAGGCTGCCTAGGGAAGTGGTGGAGTGCCCATCCCTTGAGGGACTTCCAAGGTGTGTAGTTGTGGTGCTGAGGGACATGAGGACAGACTGAAGGAGTTGGGGCTGTACAGTCTGCAGAAGAGAAGGCTCCGAGGTGACCTAATTGTGGCCTTCCAGTATCTGAAGGGGGCCTACAGGAAGGCTGGGGAAGGACTTCTCAGGCTCTCAGGTAGTGATAGGACTAGGGGGAATGGAATGAAGCTGGAGGTGGGGAGATTCAGGCTGGATGTGAGGAGGAGGTTCTTCACCGTGAGAGTGGTGAAACCCTGGAATGGGTTGTCCAGGGAGGTGGTCGAGGCCCCGTCCCTGGGGGTGTTTAAGAGCAGGCTGGATGAGGCTCTGTCCAGCCTGATCTAGTGTGGGGTGTCCCTGCCCATGGCAGGGGGGTTGGAACTAGATGATCCTTGTGGTCCCTTCCAACCCTGAATGATACTATGATACTATGATGACACTATGGTTTAATGGTGACCTGGCAGTGTTGGGTTAACATTTGGACTTGATCTTAAAGGTCTCTTTCAACCATGATTCCATGTGCATGCACATATGTATATTATACAGACACACATGTATGTGGAATCTTGTGTGAAACTCCCCAGAATAAAAATGGCTGCTTGAAACTTGCAAGTCATCAGGATCATGATCTAGGAAATTTGAAAGGTTTGAAATGTGGACACCAAACCATTTGCTTTATTTTTAATAACTACAGTGGCCTCATAAGGCTTTTATTAGTCATTGTTATGCCTTTAAATAAAAAAAAGCTTAACTCAGACCTCACACCAAAAAAAAAATCACTATGACTAGAAATTAGTGATCAAAAAGACACTTTCAAGAATTTGAGCTTGTCTCCCTGTTGCTGAGGTTAGCTCCCCCACAGTGTAAAGTGTTATTTTCAACCCAGTTTAAATGAACCAGGCAAAGTTTGGTCCATCTGTAGCTGGTTCTTAACTAACTGTCATTAACTATTTTTTTAAGGGCTCCACGCTAGGCTGAATGACTTCTAACAGCTAATAATTTTATTACCAATCTTAATATTTAGAGTTCCCTGTGGAGTGGTGTATGGTTCTTAATGAAACCATTATTTACAGGATCAAAATCTCTTGGCAAATTCCTTTCCTTCCGACTGCACTGAGATTAACACAGGATTGCAGTCTGGATTAGGATGAAAAAAGCTTTTATGCGATGTGTAACACTGAACTCTGGATTCTTTAAATGAGTTCTCTCTGAAACATCAATCAAAAGTGCAGTTTACCAACTCCTAATGTAGATCAATTTAGGATAGCTTGCCACTGCAAAATAATTTGATTCTAGAGACCTTTGTGTGAGGGCCTGTCCTTGTAATAACTAACTATTTGATTATGGAAGCGCTTGAGTGCTCCTTCTAAAACAGGGATGCTGGCCTCCATGCTTTTATGATAAGAAAAGTCCCCATCATGAAGGATGTCTTGGTAATCAGTCTTGTGGGAGTGTTACATTATACTACCAGGAGCACTAAAGGTGCTATCTGAAATGCACATATGAATTGATGTTTACTTACAGGAGAGAAAAAAATGAGTTTCTTATTGGGTCTCTGGATGTATTTCCAGCCTGTAGCACAGTGACTAGGTAAGAATTTCATTTGGTGTAAACTCAGCTTTCAGAGGAGGAAATATTTTGCCACCTTTTAGTATGGTGGCCTCATCTGAACTAGAACAGAACTAATTCTGTTCAGTGATTTGGCTTTTCAGCACAGGCTCCTCTCAGTGACAGCACTTTCTGAAGCTCAGGGCATGATTTCATAGGCAGTGGCTGCTGCTAGTAGCAATAATGCTGATGTTTAGAGCTGCTACCAAGGGTTGGGCTGGAGAAAGGCTCTTACTTAGACTTGTTCCTATGCAGGCCGAAGAAATTAACTGCTAAATCTTGTGTCCCAAGTTGGGGTGCAGTAGAGGTGGCACCTGTGGGGAGGAGTGGACAGGCGACTCTAAAATGACCAGCAAGGGATTCTTTTTTTTTTTTTTAGTTAGAATAAACCTTTATTAGAATAAACCAAACTAGGTTGGAAGAGACCTTAAGATCATCGTGTCCAACCCATCAACCAATCCAACCCACCCAAACAGCTAACCCATGGCACCAACCACCCCATCAAGTCTCCTTCTGAACACCTTCACTGACGGCGACTCCACCACCTCCCCGGGCAATCCATTCCAATGGGCAATCACTCTTTCTGTATAGAACTTCTTCCTAACATCCAACCTGAACCTCCCCTGGCGCAGCCTGAGACTGTGTCCTCTTGTTCTGGTACTGGGTGCCTGGGAGAAGAGACCATCTATTCCATTCTATGTACGTTATAGTCAGTATAAAGTTGAGGGAAGGGATCACCAGAGTCAAGCCTCTTGAATGGCAAGCATCTCAGGAGTACCCCATTGGTCCTGCCTTCAGTCCAAATCCATGTGTTCCTGATCCAGCTCCTGCATCTGGTTCCTGCTGAGTCCAGTCTGCAACTTTGCCAGTTTCTTTCCCCTAGCCTCAGTGATGATGGTGGCATAATTGCTATCAGGAGGACAGGGTTCAATATTGGTTTGAACCTATTTGTGCATATTTAATTGTCTTGTTATTTGTATTAGAGTGGACTTAGTTTTCCATTCCATAAGCCTCTCTCCATTATTTTCTTTGTCTTCCCCTTTGTGGGAGTCTCTGTTACTTGTTTAGTGGCTGACCCAGCTCCAACCCTTGACATATGTTACTGGCTAAACTTGTATCATGTTTCTTGTACACCCACTCTTTGCAAACTTAACCCCATGATACCCTCTTAATTTGATGGAGGCACATATGGACTAAAATATGATGATCTTGACAACTTCAGGGTGAAGGAACCTTTGGAGAGCTCTGTTGTGTAACTCTTGGGGGTGTCGGTGGAAAACTAACAGGAGCCAGCAATGTGCACTTGCAGCCCAGAAGGCCAGCTGTGTACTGAGGTGCATCAAAATATGTGTGACAAGCAGGATGTAGCTTCTCCCCCACTGCTCTGCTCCTGTGAGACTGTACATGCAGTACTGCATCCAGTGAATAGTACTGCATCCAGAATAGAATTAACCAGGTTGGAAAACACCTTTGAGATCATCCAGTCCAACCTATCACCCAACACTATATAATCAACTAAACCATGGCAACAAGTGCCCCATCCAGTCTCTTCCTGAGCACTTCCAGTGATGGTGACTCCACCACCTCCCTGGGCAGCCCATTCCAATGACCAGTCACTCTTTCTGTGAAGAACTTCTTAACATCCGTCCTAAACCTCCCCTGGTGCAGCTTGAGACTGTGTCATCTTGTTGTGGTGTTGGTTGCCTGGGAGAAGAGACCAACCCCCAACTGGCTACAATCTCCCTTTAGGGAGTTGTAGACAGCAATAAGGTCACCCCTGAGCCTCCTCTTCTCCAGGCTAAGCAATCCCAGCTCCCTCAGCCTCCCCTCACAGGGCTTGTGCTCCAAACTCCTCGCCAGCTTTGTTGCCCTTCTCTGGACACATTCCAGCAAGTCAGTATCTTTCCTAAACTGATGAGGGGCCCAGAACTGGGCACAGTACTCAAGGAGTGGCCTAACTAGTGCTGAGTACTGGGGGAGAATGACCTCCCTGCTCCTGCTGGCCACACTGTTCTTGATCCAGGCCAGGATATTATTGGCCTTCTTGGCCACCTGGGCACACTGATGGCTTGTGTTCACCCTACTATCAACCAGCACCCCCAGGTCCCTCTCTGTCTGGCCGCTCCCCAAGCCACTCTGACCCCAGCCTGTAGCACTGCATGGGGTTGTTGTGGCCAATGTGTAGAACCCGGCACTTGGATATGTGGGTAGGAACTCCCTGAAGTGGCAATTCTTAGAATTAGGCCCTCCAAACAAAAGGCTGGTTTGAAAATAACCAAATCCAGCAATCACAAAGAATGGTGCTTTTGGAAAAAAAACCAACAACTGTCTTGTTTCCTTGAATCACATTTTCCTGCTAGTCCTCATCCCTTTATTGATGACAGATAGAAAAGGCTGTTGCTTGTGGTAGCTGTAAACTTCCCTTTGTCAGAGCCCTTTCCACCATCTGTCATTGCATAACTGTATGTTCCCAGGTTTGTAGCTCTAATGTGTTTTTGCTGGTTTGTGCACAGTACGTTACAAGTTATAAAAGCTTGAGTAAATAATTCATGTAAGAACCTTTGTAAATATTGTCAAACTGTGGAATAAATGATTTACTAAGAGGTCTCTTGGCTCAGCCTAGCAGCTTTATTACTGCAACTTGTTTTGTAAACAACCTCCTCCCCCACCCTGTGTTTTTTCCATCAAGTGGCTTTGTGTGAATTCTCTTGCTAAGCGCTACTTAGATGCACTTCAATCACCATAAATAATGTAATATCACCACTTTAACCACCTGGAGACTTCATTCAGAAGACAACCAAAGGTTCAGTTTGTGTGAGACCCTAAAGGGAGCATATTTTCCACGCGTGTAGTGTTGGTGCTTCCCACTGTTTTTCATGCTGATTGTATTTTCTGGAGATGATTCCCTCTCAGCTGGAAGATGGTTTTCTGGTAGACTCAAGGTTTGCAGAGTGCTTATACCTGTGCTTTGTTTACTATGTCCAGTTCTGTGCCCCTCAGTTTAAGAAGGATGTTGACTTGCTGGAATGAGTCCAGAGAAGGGCAACAAAGTTGGTGAGGGGTTTGGAAAACAAGCCTTATGAGGAGAGACTGAGGGAGCTGGGGTTGCTTAGCCTGGAGAGGAGTTGTCTCAGCGGTGACTTTCTTGCTCTCTACAACTACCTGAAGGGAGGTTGTAGACAGGTGGATGTTGGTCTCTTCTCCCAGGCAGCCAGTACCAGAACAAGAAGACGCAGCATCAGGCTGTGCCAGGGGACATTTAGGCTGGGTGTTAGGAAGAAGTTCTATACAGAGAGAGTGATTGCCCATTGGAATGGGCTGCCTGGGGAGGTGGTGGAGTTGCCATCATTGGAGGTGTTCAGGAGGAGACTTGACAGGGTGCTTGGTTGCATGGGTTAGTTGATTAGGTGGGTTGGATTGGTTGATGAGTTGGACACAATGATCTTGAAGGTCTCTTCCAACCTGGTCTGGTCTATTCTATTCTATTCTATTCTATTCTATTCTATTCCATTCTATTCTATTCTATTCTATCATTGAATGGTTTGAGTTGAAAAGGACCTCCAAAGGTCATCTAGTCCAACCCTCTCTGCATTAAGGAGGGGCATCCTCAACTAGATCAGGTTGCCTCACATTGAATATCTCCAGGGACGGACTCCCAAACACGTCCCTGGGCAACCTGATCCAGTGTTCCACCATTCTCACAGATGTTCTGAAAATTGGGAATAGATCAGGACCAAGGGTTACAAGACATGGTCCTGAAAACTACTCATGTTTTTTTCTGCTAGCTTTTTAATAAATTGTTGTCTGAGTGGTTAGAGGAAAAGTAATCAGAAACATTTGTGTAAATGAATAACATGACTTTGATGTATTCACAAGCCCCTTGTTAGCCTTCTGAAAGCACAGCTGAAAATAAAAAGTTTCTTGAATAATGTTAGTGGAGTGGGGAAATGTAAATGGGAAATTGTGTTACATAGAAGCCCTTATGGGGCAGGCATAATTGTCTGGCTTGTTCTGAGTTCATTCTGTAAAATACAGGCACACTTAGAATCATAGAATCAATAAGGTTGGAAAAGACCTCAAAGATCATCAAGTCCAAACTGTCACCTAAGACCTCATGACTACTAAACCATGGCTCCAAGTGCCACATCCAATCCCCTCTTGAACACTTCCAGGGATGGTGACTCCACCAACTCCCTGGGCAGCACATTCCAATGGCTAACAACTCTCTCTATGAAGAACTTTCTCCTCACCCTGAGCCTAAACTTCCCCTGGTGCAGCTTGAGACTGTGTCCCCTTTTTCTGGTGCTGGTTGCTAGAGAGAAGAGACCAACCACCTCCTGGCTACAACCTCCTTTCAGCTAGTTGTAGAGGGCAATGAGGTCTCCCCTGAGCCTCCTCTTCTCCAAGCTAAACAATCCCATCTCCCTCAGCCTTTCCTCATACGGCTTGTGCTCGAGGCCTCTCCCCAGCCTCATTGCCCTTCTCTGGACATGTTCAAGAATCTCAATGTCCTTCTTAAATTGCAGGGCTCAGAACTGGACACAGTACTCAAGGTGTGGCCTAACCAGTGCTGTGTACTTGGCAGGTATCAAACTTTTGGTGAACAGCTACAGTGAATACGATGCTGGAAGCTGTGGCTTATCCATGCTGTCATAGTGACTCAGAATGTGAGCTAAGACTTGAATCCCAATGTTTCTGAATAGGTTACATGATGGTTTTCACTTTGGCTCCTCTACATAGTGAGCAAACTTATTTTTTAGGCAAGAAGGCAGAGATGTTGCTCAAAAAAGCACTTCAAAGCAGACTTGCACTGCTGCAGGTAGGATAAACACAGGCTGATGTGGGTGTCCTGGCTCTGAAGACTCAAACCAAGGAGAACATGGCTGTTGGATGGGATGGACACAGCTATCTCATCTTCTGCTTGAGGGAGACATTATATAAAATTGTTCCATCCAGGTATATGATACAACAGCTGCAGAATAAGGTTTGTAAGTTTAAGGATGAGGGGCAGCTGGAGCATGTGGGAACAGTTTTAGAGTGGCCCCAGGAGCTGGTGAAGGCTCCAGGAAAGCAGACCAAAGAGATTGTGATGGCCTGATTGGACAGCTGTTCACCTGGCTTGCCAACTCATTTTCGCACACACTCACTCCACCTCTCTTGCCCCTTAAGCTCTGTGGCAATGGACTGCTCACTAAAAAGTCCCTGTTTGTCCTCTTGGCCAGATTCTTGTGTTCTTGGCATAACCAATCCAGAGTAAGTGAACAGGACTTCTTCAAACAGTTAATCACAGCAGCCAATGTCTTCCATCCTATGGAAATACTGGGTTTGGAGGTAGCTGCTTAGAGGTGACTTTCTGTCAGGCCGCTCTGAGCATCTTTGGATAGGCACTTCCAAAGATTTCTGACTCTCAGAGAATACTGAAAATCATTACCTGCAAAATGTTGTCTGACATCAAAGCTATCCAGAAGCGATCAAATATTAATTTTGTGATCATAGAGATGACTTTTTTTTTATTAACCTGACCTTAAGAAAGAGGTTGGCCAGATTGGTTGACTTATCTGAGCTCAGGGTCTAAACAGCAGAGTAACCAAGCTATCTGTGGCTTAAGAACTAAAAGTAGACTTCGGGAAGGAAATCTAATAGAGAATGTAGCAATAGATTTCAGCTCTTTCTGATGTAGAATCATAGAACTTTTAGGGTTGGAAGGGACCTCAAGGATCATTCAGTTCCAACCCCCCTGCCATGGACAGGGACACCTCTCACTAGATCAGCTTAGTCAGAATCCCTTCCAGCCTGGCCTTGGAAACCTCCAGGGATGAGGCTTCTGCCACCTCCCTGGGCAACCTGTTCCAGTGTCTCACCACCCTCAAGGTGAAGAATTTCTTAGAATCATAGAATTGTTAGGGTTGGGTTCTTTCTGACATCCAATCTGAATCTACCCATTTCTAGTTTTGTTCCATTCTCCCTAGTCCTATCATTACCTGACACCCTAAAAAGTCCCTCCCCAGCTTTCTTGTAGGCCCCCTTCAGATGCTGTAAGGCCACGATGAGGTCTCCTTAGGGCCTTCTCTTCTCCAGACTGAACAGCCCCAACTCTCTAAAACTTTCCTCATAGCAGAGGAGCTCCAGCCTTCTGACCCTCCTTGTGGCCCTTCTCTGGACATGGTCCAGCACATCCAGACCCTTCTTGTAATAGGGGCTCCAGAAGTGGATGTAGTACTCCAGGTGGGGGTCTCACCAGAGCAGAGTAGAGCAAACAACTTCCTCCCTCTAGGTTTTTAACCCTGATACAAAGAAGATGGTAGTATCACAGAGGTGAACACAACTAAGTGCGTGAGAGAGAAGCAGCTGATAATGGCAGCATACGATCATGTAGAGTTGATGAAAGGAGAAATAATGGTGAGACCTCTATGAGTTATTACTGGTAGTTTCCATGAGTAAGTGAAGTCTGAGGCTCAGTTGAACAACAGCTTGTCTTCCTTCTTGTGTGCCCAGGACAACACATTGTTTGCTGTGAATAGACCACCCGAGGGCTGGTCATGTGTTTTGGTAGAAATCAGAGTTGTTGTCATACAAAGCAAAAGACGTAATCATGGCCTTTTTATAGTTAAACACCCCCTATTTTAATTATTATTGTGCTTTTCCAATTAGAAATGTGCTAAACAGTTGCCATTAGGAGTGGAAAAGCATTAAACCAGCAAAATGCCAGAGAATTTGTTCTGTGAAATGCTCATCCTGATTCGGTTAAGCAGCAACAGGGTTTCCTACCTCCTCCCTACTGCTTTGCTTTTGGAAGGGGAGATGGAGGGGAGAAGAGGTTAGTAGCTTTCATTTGTTTATTTACTTATTCCCCCCCCAAGTGTGAAAATCTTAAAAGTCACTCTTTTTGTCACAACAGCTGTGCCCATGGAATTAAAAGATTAAGTCCTGAAGGTGTAATTGGTTGCGATATGAAATGTGTGATCTTAGCCATGTGCACTGTTGGTGTCAAGAGATAAATTTTCTTAGGATGTCTGAAGTCTAGCAAGGATAATGTTAAATACTTGTGAAATATGATAGATGGCTCTAGATTGAGAAGGGAGTATGTGCTTTGGGAGTAAATGCTTTTCTAGGGGAATTCATGGGATAGTGCACGGTCAGTGAGGCTGGTGAGAGACTCGAGCACAAGCCCTATGGGGAGAGGCTGAGGGAGCTGGGATTGTTTAGCCTGGAGAAGAGGAGGCTCAGGGGAGAGTTTATTGCTGTCTACAACTACCTGAAGGGAGGCTGTGGCCAGGAGGGGGTTGGTCTCTTCTCCCAGGCAACCAGCACCAGGACAAGAGGACACAGTCTCAAGCTGCACCAGGGGAGGTTTAGACTCGAGGTAAAGAGCAAGTTCTTCACAGAGAGGGTCCCATTGGAATGTGCTGCCCAGGGAGGTGGTGGGTCACCATCCCTGGAGGTGCTCAGGAGGGGATTTGAAGTAGCACTTGGTGCCATGGTTTAGTAGTCATGAGGTCTTGGGTGACAGGTTGGGCTTGATGATATTTGAGGTCTTTTCTAGCCTTATTGATTCTATGGTGCAGGCTGGGAAGAAAAAAAGTCTCTTTGACCACTTCATAGCTTCAATAAGGCTAGATAGAAAATCCTGTGATTTTTAAAATGTATTTTCTTTTTATGGTGTGCATTTGCAAGTATTCCTTGTTTTCAGATCCAAAATACTTGTAACCAAACTGAGGAAAAAAAATCTCTTTGTCTTTCATGTTAGTTACTTTAAAGCCTGCTTTAAAGTACTTTTCCTGTTAACATTTCATGTGAGCTACCGGTTCGACCTTGGAGACTGAGCTTTGTTCTACAGTGCTCTGTAATACTCTGACCTTTCAATGTAACCTGTTCTTACTCTGGAGTTACTGAGTGTGTTGTCACCTTGATGCTGCTGTGCCCTCTAGAATCATAGAATTGTTAGGGTTGGAAGGGACCTCAAGGATCATCCAGTTCCAAGCCCCCTTCCATGGGATCAGGTTGCTCAGAGCCGCATCCAGCCTGGCCTTAAAAACCTCCAGGGATGGGGTTTCTGCCACCTCCCTGGGCAACCTGTTCCAGTGTCTCACCACCCTCAGGCTGAAAAACTTTTCTAACATCCAATCTGAATCTACCCATTTCTACCCTTGTTCTGTTCCCCCTAGTCCTATCACCACCTGACACCCAAAAAAGTCCCTCCACAGCTTTTTTGTAGGCCTCCTGATGGTACTGGAAGGCCACAATAAGGTCTCCTCAGAGCCTGCTCTTCTCCAGACTGAATAGCCCAAACTCTCTCAGTCTGTAGTCACATTCTTCTGTAGACATCATGTGGAGATAGGAGAAGGAATGCTTCAAGTCATACCTCAGTTTCCTGTGTCTTTACAATGCTGCTTGGTTGATGGGCTTGCCAACATCCCCTTCACAGGTCTGCTTCTCCATGCTGCATTACTGGGGCATTACTGGACGCTTTTGCTCTCTTCCCTGTGTGCAATGATTGCTCTGTTTTATAGCCTTTTAGGTCTTTGATGGAAAGTGACTTGCAGCCATCTCTGCAACTCTGCTGACATCAGGACATACAACTTTTCTTAATCCAGTGATCACTTCATCCTGTGATTTATAACTGATAGGCTGACATACCATGACATATAAATTAATTCTGTATGAATTAGGAGAAACAGCTTCTATCTGAACTTCAGCTCTGTGTGTGTGTGTTTAAAGGCTGTTCATAGGCTTCTGCAGTTCATCTAAGGCTGCTGCTTCTGTGAGTGAGAAAAAAGGAGGAAACTCCATTACTTTGGATGAAAACATGGTCTGTGTGCTTAACAGCTATGTGGAGCGAGGCATTGCATTGGGCCCCTCAATTTAAGAAGGACATTGAGACTCTTGAACATGTCCAGAGAAGGGCAATGAGGACCCATTGGCCCTCTTGGCCACCTGGGCACACTGCAGGCTCATGTTCAGCTTACTGTCAATAAGTACCCCTGGGTCCCTTTCTGCCTGGCCACTCTCCAGCCACAAGGTCCCCAGAGGTGCCTTCCAACCCCTACCATTCTGTGACTCTGTAAAATGTAAAGACCATCTAGAGCATGTACAGGGTGTAGTGTATTAGCAGGTGCTGGCAGTGGACCATGGCAGACAGTCAAAGCTGTTTACCTGGCACATCCCACCCTTCCCAAGGGAAAATGCTAGTGGGACTGAACATCCTTCACTGTGCCTATAAGCTGCTAGAAGGCATGTTACAGTGGAGGTGTGTTTTGGCATTACATGACATCTAGGTGTGTACATTGTAAAATATAACTAGGAGTATATACATAATAGCTGGCATTTTGTAAATGGAGTGAGTCACTGTGTCTTTCCCAAGGAGAGAAGGCTGTTGGAGCCACCTCTTGTGGCTACCTGAAAGGCACACCTTTGCATGTCCCATCTGCTTGTTCCTCACTTAGCACTTGATAAAAATCTCCTCTCTTGTTCCTCTCTCCACTAGCCAAGAGCCAAGAAAATTCCTTCTGACACTGCTGATTCCCTGCGCCAGGTGGATGGACATTGCAGGAAGGTTTCATCAAGCTGTTTATCATCTATATCTACTTCAAGACACAAATATCTTCACACTGTGAAAGCCTCTAGGAGAAATTACCTGTAATGACTTCATTCTGTGTAGGATATCCAGATACACTCTTTGATAACAGTGTTATCTCATTGATTTCCCAAGCAGCAGTAATTATTATCAAAGAGAAAATAAAGAACTTTTTAGACCCTGTATTTAGATCTCCTTTCCCCCTCTTTTAAGTGGTTTAATGCTGTGTTCTTTACTGGGTTGCTTGTCAGACCCAGTTCTGGACAAGAGCATCGTGTCTCACAGAGGAGCTGGGAACTAGAGAGGTTTCTGGTACTGGCAGATTTGCTCTGGCACCTGACACGCATGCCAGGAGCCATCTCATCAGGGGGACTTGGACGTCACTGTCACCATAGAGACAGCAAAGAGGATTCAGTTTCAAAAGGTGAAGAGAAGCTGGAAATAAGGAAGGTAAGGCCGGGTCTGTCTCTCAACTCTCATGAGGGATTTCTAAATGATGCTCTTTTTGAAAGGATGCCACAGTGGAGAGTTGCTCAACTATATATATGTAGGTATGTGCATATAAATGTACCTACATACATGCATGTTTACGTGAACTGTTTAGACTTGGAGTCAGAACCACCCCACAGCCTTTTAAAAAGACCTTGCCAGCCTGCTGCTTGTGCTCCTGTAGTTAATTTTTCTTTTCAGGAGGTGTAAAATGAGATCTGAGTTCTGTTTGAATTTTATTTCAAGAAACCATAAAATACTACCTCAATATTTGATTTGTTTTGCACAGAAGCTGAGCAAGATGTGATGTAAAGTTGTTCACTCCTGCCTCTTTTCCTGATCTTCTGTTGTGCTTTAGCAATGAAGCCAATGTAAAGCAAGGGTGAGTGTTGACAGGCAAGATAGGGATCAGCCATGAGTCATTGTTTAACTACATGGGACTTTTAAAGCCTGAGTTTATACTGGACCAGAACATCTTACAAGTGATCTCTCTGTCCACTCTCGTCTCAGCAGGGAAAACTGCCCCTCCTGATACCTTACCCCATCTCTTGCAGATACAACCTCAGCAAAGCATGGAGTTGTTTAAAGCTTCAGTTTGCATGCTTAAAATCCCCAGCAAGGTGCTACCCCCAAAAGGATATTTCTCATATCTTGACAGCAGGTGATAACTTCATGAGCATGGCTCTGGGGGCAAGAGAGCGATGGCAAGGAGCTGTCCACCTGACAAAGCAACAGATGAATTATTGATGGGTAATGTCATCTGAGCATTACTGCAGAAAGGATGGTAGAAAGCTTACAGAGACTGATAAAAGCCTTGCCTGTGATGCCTTGCTGGATGCCACCAGAGGAGATGGGGCTCATTGTGTGTTTCTGATCTCAGGCCAGGGATGCTCAGCAGAGCCCTCGAGCTCTTCTTGTCTCTGCCCAGTTTGCCACAGCTCCAGCAGGGAGTAGCCAGAGCACAGCAGGTTTTTTTAACCATGAGACACTTCTTGCCTTGACAGCTGGAGGAAGTCTGGCATGGGAGCCAAATCTATTGGCTTTGTGTCAGCTCTGGGGTATCTTTCCCATTTTGGGAATTCCTCGCCAGGGAGTTACCACCGCTGTTTGGAGCAGAGCTCAGATCTCAGCCCCTGTGGCTGTCCACTCTGGGAGAGGGTTTTGGCAAGGATAAGAGGTTTTTGCTATTTCTGGGCCTCTTTGATTTTATAAATAACTAAGTGACAAGTAAAATGTTGGTATTTAGCCTATGGCTGAATTTTCTGCAGGGATGTTTGTGCGTGTGCGTAATACCGTTTGTATTTATTATCCCTGCTTGCTGTCGTCACTCACGCGTTTTCTGCAAAGACAGAATGAAAGGCAGCTCCCTTTGCAGCGAGCTTATGGTCCAGCTGCTGTGTAAAGACAGCAGAGGGCACAGAGAGTGCCTGGGGGGCACAAGGAAACCCTGAGATAACATTGCTTGGGCTGCTTTTGTCAGACCTCTGCAAGCCCTGATAATAGGTGTTTGGATGACGCTAATAAGAGGCAAGCAGGGTGTATGTGAAGACCTGGAGTGTCTATTTGCATGCTGCTGCGGTTTGCATTTTTGGGGGTACCGTTGTTGGGACATGCAGCTAGCTGGCTGACTTCCATAACAAACTGCATTTTTAACTGATTTTATCTGATGACTGCTGCAGGATCTTGTCTACCCAGATTTTAGTCATTCGCTTTGACTTCTGTTTCAGGAACCTTCTGACCAAATTGATCTTTGGTATCAATACGAAAATCTGTGTTGGTGAACTTTCAAGTTTGACTCACTCTCTGGGATCAGCTCATGTCTCAGCTATGGCACACTGTCTTCCTTAATCATTTGATCATGCTTTTTAAGGAGAATAGAAACTGTGATTGCATTACATTGAGTTCATCCAGTTCAGTTCCCTCCCTCCTCTGCTCTTCAGCTGTTTTAGAGGAAAGAAAAAGGAATCCTGCATTTGCAAGAAGGAGATAATCTTCATTCTCTCTGGGCTGTAATAGAAACTTTGTTTCAGTATTTAATAATTAAAAAAAAAATTAGTTAATGTAACACATTAACTAATGTAACACATTAACTGATGTAACACATCAACTAATTAGCATTTCTAGCCATGCCATTATCCGACCCTTTTTGTAAGGCTGGTAACCGGTTTGCTTTCATGACATCCTTTGGCAAGTGGCTTTCAACTATACTTTCTACCTGAAATTATATCTTCACTTCTGACTTACCCCCTTCCACTTTGTTGAATGGAAGTAGCCCAAGGTTGTACGAGGGCAGGTTTAGACTGGATATTAGAACAAACGTTTTGACTGCAAAGGTTGTCAAAGACTGGAAGAGGCTCCCCAGGGAGGTGGCTGAATCGCCATCCCTGAAGGTGTTTAAAAGAAGCAGAGATGTGGTACTAAGTGACATGGTTTAGTGCCAGACTTGCTGGAGTTAGGTAATGGATGGATTTGATGGCCTTAGAAGTATTTTCCAACCAAAATGCTTCAGTGATTCTGCGGATGTCACCTGTCTATTAAAGTAAAAGACAACCAAATGCTTAACTTCTTGATGTGTAGCCCTAAGTTATTCAGTATCTTAATAGAATAGACTAAACCAGGTTGGAAAAGACCTTTGAGATCATCCAGTCCAACCTATCATCCAACACTATCTAATCAACTAAACCATTGCACCAAGCATCCCATCCAGTCTCTTCTTAAACACCTCCAGTGATGGTGACTCCACTACCTCCCCAGGCAGCCCATTCCAAAGGCCAATCTCTTTTTCTGTGAAGAACTTCTTCCTAACCTCCAGCCTAAACCTCCCCTGGCACAGCTTGAGACTGTGTCCTCTTGTTGTGGTGCTGGTTGCTTGGGAGAAGAGACCAACCCCCACCTGTCTACAACCTCCCTTCAGGTAGTTGTAGACAGCAAGAAGGTCTCCTCTGAGCCTCCTCTTCTCCAGGTAAGCAGCCCCAGCTCCCTCAGCCTCTCCTCATAGGGCTTGTGTTCCAAAACCCTCCCCAGCTTCACTGCCCTTCTCTGGACATGTTCCAGCAACTCATCTTTCTTAATCTGAGGGCTCCCAGAACTGGGCACAGAACCCAAGAGGTGGCCTAACCAGTGCTGAGTACAGGGGCAGAATGACTTCCTTGCTCCTACTCACTTTCACACTTTCTTGATGCTTTCATCAACACAAAAAACATTCTCTGAGACACTGATTGCCAAAAGAGATAACTATTCTTCACTGAAAGAGTGGTTAAGCCCTGGAACAGGTTGTCCAGGGAAGGGGTGGAATCCCCATCCCTGATAGTGTTCAGAAAATATGTAGATTTGTCACCAAGGCTTATGTATCAATGGTAGAGTTGGCAGTGTTAGGTTAACTGTTGGTCTCAACAGTATTGGAGGACTTTTACAACCTTTATGATTCTACTACAAAGCCAGATGTCAAGGGAAGGGTTGGATACCACCATTATCTAGGAAATTTGGTGTCCCCGCTGTTGTTTATTAGTGGCATGGGCAATATAATTCTGCTGCTGTGTGTAATTCCTCTCCCATGGCGCTCCATACTTCACTGCCTATGTGAAGTGGTCAAGACCTGCGTCTGGTAACTATACAATGACAGGTATATGCTTTTACACCATAGTTTTCCAGGTTGTGCCAGAAGTCAAGCAGTTTATCCTGTGATATTGTCTTCAGAATGTTTCCCGAGGTATTCTTCGGCTCAGGCTGTAAAGATTGGCCACAATCATGTTTTAGTTTTGAGGGTAAGGGAGTACCCACCTGGAATCATGCCATTGTATGTGTTGGCATGTAGATAATTTACCAATTGAGGTAGACAAAAGGCAACGTGAAACTGATGCTGGGCATGATTTCAGCATCTAGAGCTGTTTACTCACTGTAAGCGCCTTTGCTGATTGTTGTGATCATTGTCTGAAGTTGGATATCACTTCATGCACTTCCATACTCTAAGTTAGGTGTTTGGGTTTTCCTAATCGCCTCCAAGTTCTATCATTCAAGTGACCTTTAAGGTACTTACAAGGCTGATTTATGTTCACCTGCATTCATTCTGTAAGAGGAAGAATAAGGTAAAATAACTGTTCTGAGTGCTTGGGATTGTCATGGGGGGTATACAGTAACTTTTAGCATGAGCCAGTGGATTTCAGGGAGGGTTTCTGAGGGTATAGAAATCCTGCTGGGTTCTTGACCTTCTTTTTAGATCAAGTCCCAGTCAGCAAGGAGAATTTACAGGCAATCCAGCCAGGATTTTTCCATGTCATAAAGGGAATGATGAGGAACTCTAAGCTCTGAACAGATGACTCAGTGCTGCTGGTGCTGAGTTAGACCTATCATTGTACCCATTGCAGAGGCACGCAGTCCACACCCAATTTCATCCTCTGCCCACACACAAATGTGTCATCTATCTGTGCCTGACTGAAGTGCTCATATCAGACACTTTTACCTGCCAAAGTTGTGGGAACTGACCTAAAAGATTATTATCTTCAGTCTTTTCACATGTTTTCCTCCTCTCTGACCACTCTGTACTCTCTGCAGATGTGTTCTATCTTCTAGGGGGTCCTCCTGTGCACGTAGGTCTATGTGGGAGAACTGTACTTGCAAAGCTACTTGTGACTCATGTCAGTCAAAGGAACACTACTGGGAGGGACCCACTGAGCTAAAGCAACATATAGAAGAGAAATGGATTATCTTGCTTACTTTGGATAAAAATATTGCCTCTTATTGCCAAGTGTTCCATTCAAAGATTAGTCGGGATTAGTGGAACTGATAAAGGCATATGCTCTTTATGAATAGCAGAGGATTAAAGCATGGTGGTACCTGGCATTCCATCCATATGCAGGTCGTGCTAGAATCAGTTTCTCTAAAACTTAGAGCTATAAATTCCAGTTGCTTTCACCACACTGTGTGAAGAGGCTGCAAATTTATTCAACTCCTAGGAAAAAGTGGCTTTCCAGTCTAAAGGTATGTGAATGTGGTATCTAAAGATATCCTAGAGATCTTACCGGTGCTTGTCAATGCCTAAAGAGTGAAGGGGGTCAAGAATATGGGGTCAGACTCTTTTTGGTGGTGCCCAGTGACAGAACAAGGGACAATGGGCTCAAACTGGAGCACAGAAAGTTCCACTCAAACATGAGAAATAACTTTCTTCTGAGGACAGAGCACTAGCACAGACTGCCCAGAGAGGATGTGGAGTCTCTTTTGCTGGAGAGATACCAAAACTATCTGGACATAACCCTGAGCAACCTGGTCTGGGTGAACCTGCTTTAGGAGGGGGATAGGATTAGGTGATCTCCAGAGATCCCTTTCAACCCCTATTATTCTGTGATCTTGCAGTTTTATATTAAACTTTCAGATGTATTAGAGAAATAATCTTCCAGTGACTTGTGCAGGACTTGAGTGTGTGCATTGTGCCTATCTCTGAGATTAGGAACTCTAAGCAAAGTTCTCTGTGGTTTCTTGGAGCTTAATTTTTAAAGTGTAATGCCTCAAGCCATCTTTCAGAGTTCAGGAGATCTGCAGTTTCCTTAGGCAAAGTATAATGAGAGTTTGAATCAAAGCAAAGTTGGAAGGTAAGGTAGGATTCTCGAGAAAAAGGTGGTTTCTAAGCCAACCTCACCAGAAGGGAAAGAGGAGATGTGATCTCCTGGCTGGGAAGAGTTGCTCTAGTTACTGCTGACAGATCAAGTGCTTCCTTATGCTCCACACCCTGGAGCTGGAGGAAAGAGATTTCTCCTGAAGAGCTGAAGAATGAAAGGGGGCAATCCCAACACAAATATAGGTTGGGCAAGGAGTGGCTTGAGAGCAGTCTCAAGGAGTGTCACATCAGGTTCAGGTGATCCCAGCATAACAGGGACATAGGCCTGCTGGAGTAGGTCCAGAAAAGGGTCATGAAGATGATCAGATGGCCAGAGAACCTCCCCTCTGGGGACAGGCTGCAAGAGTAGGTGCTGGGCAGCCTGGAGGAAAAAGGCTCCAGGGAAAACTTACAGTGACCTTCCAGTACCTGAAACTGGCCTACAAGAAAGCTGGGAAGGTCTTTTTACAAGGGCTGGTAGTGACAAGATGAGAGGGGATGGCTTTAAGTTTGAAGAGGGTAGATTTAGACAAAATATTAGAAACTAATTCTTTACAGTGAGGGTGGTGAGACACTGCAACAAATGCCCCTTCCCTGATAGTGCTCTAGTGGAAGGTGTCCTTGCCCATGACAGGGGAGTTTGAACTAGATGGTCTACAAGGTCCCTTCCAACCTAAACCACTCTATGAATAGAAATAGAAAATAATTTTCCCTGTCCTTCTTTCACCCTTAGAGGACTGGGGGCAGGGGGGAAGGTTTAATGTCTTCTGAGGAACAGATGCCATGGAGGCATGGTAGAAGAGCAAGGTCTAGAGCAGCTGTCACTAAATTTCTCCTGGTTAATTTTTCTTTGACCACCAGTCCCGAGAATTTTGATGTGAACTGAAACCAGACTTCAGAGTTCTACTTCTGAACCCAGTCAGGGCTGAGTCACATCCTGCCTTACCTGACATTGCATAAATGATCCAGAGAAAGCGGCGTGATGTGACTCCTGTATGGTAATTTAGAGGAGCAGGATGGCTGCTGGCAGGTGTTTCTCAACATGTGGTGCAGCGAAATGCTTGTCTGCAGAACTGTCAGCAAAGGCTGGTGCAGAACAAAAGAGGCACAGGCATGAATCTGGGATAATGATGGACAAGAGGTGGCAGGAGGAGCTGAAATGGTTTCAGCCTTGTAACCTGTGACAGTTTTTACTGGAAAGCCAGGAGCACAAGTCTGACTAGTTCCCAGATGAGTCTGAATTGTTTGGTGAGTATTTAAGCAGCAACTTACAGTATTAATGGCAACAATACAATGGAAAATAGGAAGAGCTATGCCAGTCATTTTTACTTGTTTTATTTAACTTCTATACATCAAAATATTTGACTACAACTGTGTGAGCACGCAGCACAGTGAGTTGTTTGTATCTGAGTTATCAAGATACTGCTACGTGGGAACAGGAACTACCAGGAGCAAAGCATTTACAGAGTCACACAATCAACCCGGTTGGAAAAGACCTCAGAGATCATCAAGTCCAACCTATTACCTAATACCTAACACCTCATGACAACTAAACCATGGCTCCAAGTGCCACATCCAATCTTTTTCTGAACACCTCCAGGGACGGTGACTCCACCACCTCCCTGGGCAGCACATTCCAATGGCAAATTACTCTTTCTGTGAAGAACTTGCTCCTCACCTCGAGCCTAAACCTCTCCTGGTGCAGCTTAAGACTGTGTCCTCTGGTTCTGTCACTGGTTGCCTGGGAGAAGAGACCAACCCCCACCTGGCCAATGGTATCCTGGCCTGCATCAGGAATAATGTGGCCAGCAGGATCAGGGAAGACATTCTGCTCTTGTACTCAGCACTGAGGCTGGGAAGAGGCCTCAAGCACAAGCCCTACAAGGAGAGGGTGAGGGAGCTGGGGTTGCTTAGCCTGGAGAAGAGGAGGCTCAGAGGAGACCTTATTGCTGTCTACAACTACCTGAAGGGAGGTTGTAGCCAGGAGGTGGTTGGTCTCTTCTCCCAGGCAACCAATGGCAGAACAATAGGGCACAGTCTCAAAGTGTGCCAGGGAAAGTTTAGGCTTGAGGTGAGGAGAAAGCTCTTCACAGAGCAAGCTGTTAGCTGTTGGAATGGGCTGCCCAGGGAGGTGGTGGAATCACCATTCCTGAAGGTGTTCAAGAGGGGATTGGACGTGGCACTTACTGCCATGGTTTCGTAGTTGTGAGGTGTTGGGTGACAGGTTGGACTTGATGACCTTTGAGGTCTTTTCCAACCTTATTGATTCTATGATTATTGAACTCTACTTAAAGTCTGTTGCTAAACCATGTCTGTTAGCATCACATCTCTGTGTCTTTTAAACACCTCCTTGGACAGTAATTCAGTCAGCCAGAAGGTTCCCTCTAACATCAGAGACTAGCCCACCATGAACATAGAATGATGTAGCTCCACCAAAAATGTAGGTAACAGCTTCTGGAGGCTGAAGATCCCTGCTGACATTCACTGCTTTCCTCCTATTGTCTACATCTGCTTCCTGTAATGACAGCCAGATTTACTGCTGATAGAAATCCCTATCTGACTGGCTTTCATGTGGTCTCCTTCAGTATCCATGATCATGGCCACCTGTTTCACACCCACACTCAATTCCTTAATTTCCTCTGCTGCCCCTTTCATGTATCCTTGTGTTTTATAAAGCATCTACTGGTGTTTAGTAACATTCTGCACCTGTAGTGCAGTTGGCTTAGGATACTTGCAGTAGATTTTCCTCACTTGGGCATGCTGAGATACAAACTGTGCCCCTGGGATGAGTGCTGAAAAGTGTTTGGTATGTATTCAGCAGCAACATTTGCAGATGGTGTGAAGGAAGCTGCTTTCAAGGCATCTTGTCAGCATCAAGGCTGAACATTCCTGGTCCAAGCTGAAGATAATTCTTTGACACCCTGATATGGAAACAGCCTGTTTCTATTGTCTGTGTGCCAAAGGAAGATGTTTCTTGGTTGGCCAATAGGGTACAAAGTGTAGACTTCACATCGAGGCTGATGCAATTACCTTGGAAGTTTACAGGAAAAGGGGGATTGTGTGTTCCTGGTCAGCTTGCACTTAGATGTCAGCATGCAGGTTGAGATTTCTCTTTGAAGAACACTGTACAGGCTCCCTCTTGGTTGAAACTAAAGCAAGGGTTTCATCTTACTGAAAAAACTCTCCTTCTCTCCTAGATTTAACTTCTAATGCCTTTCTCCCAGCACAGGAAGCTCATGACCCCAGTAGCTGTGCCCAGGCACTGTGATGACTGATTTTTCACCTTTGAGAGGGGGAAGGGAAGGGAAGGGAAAAAAGTCAAGTCAATACTTTTAGACACTGAATGTCTGCATATGCTTTGTTGTGGGACATGTGGTGTGGTGAATCTGGATCCATCTTTTTGTTAAGATGAATCTGTCTTTCAACTCCTATTGAAGACTACAAAGAGCTTCTAGCTCTCATAAGAGGACAAAACAACTCTCTTGAAAGAAATTATGCCTATTGTTTTTGCAGATGGGATGATCAAGAGGACTCTTAGTTCTGATCTGTCCTGTTGTTTGTTTGTCCTGTTGTTGTAAATGGCTGATGGAAAAGAGGAGTCAATACAGTGAAGCATCATTGCCAGCGTCGTAAAACCACCACCTTAAAGACTCAGCGTATTTTCCTTCCATCCAAATATATGGACTTCAGAAACTCTAGCCTAATACCATAGGTCTGGTTTATTTGCATTAAACAATGCATTTAGGGCAGGAATAAAGAGCTAGAAAGTTCATAGCATGCTACTGAGGGACAGTGCTCACATGTTGTTTATTGCCATCTCAGATACATTGGCATGGTTCACTGCAAAGGAAATTAAAAAAGCCCTCAAAGTTAATGAAATCACAGAATGTCAGGGGCTAGAAGGGACCTTGAAAGATCATCCAGTCCAACCCCCCTGCCAAAGCAGGATCACCTATACCGGGTCACACAGGAACTCATCCAGACAGGTCTTGCATACCTCCAGAGAGGAAGACTTAACAGCCTCCCTGGGCAGCCTGTTCCAATGGTCCATCACCCTCACAATGAAATAATTCTTCCTCCTGTTTTCCATGGAACTTCCTATGCCTCAACTTTCACCCCTTGCCCCTTGTCCTGTCATTGGGCATCTCTGAGAAGGTTAAAGGCAAGCTTTATGATATCCATTCTTCCTTCTTATTCACACCAGCTGAACATTCAAAATCTGTTCATCTGATGCAAGCAGGTGGTTGAAGAAATTCTATATGACCAGGCAGTTGGAGGGCAGACTCCGAGGTAGTCTCAGCTCATAGGCCTGCAGCCATGCCACTGCAGAGGACCTTTGGGATCCTGCTGGATTTTGGTTGAGGAGTGGCTTGCCCACACAGAATTCATTGCAGCATAAACTCCTGTGAACAATCATATTTTGTTTTGCTTTCTTTGGTCTTAATTAACTCAAAAGCCCAACAGCCTGTTGCAAGAAAACATCTGAAAGATTCATCAGCTTCACTCACCCAACAGATGAAGGTATTTCTTAATCCAACTCTCCAGTGCTCTCAAAGCATCTCCAAAAACCTCTTGAAAGACAAGATTTACCATTCTTGATTCATAGATGAAAATGAGGTCACAAAAAAGGAAAGCAAAACAAAAATTCCAAACCTGGGCATATTTTAGGCATGCTTTATGGCTTTTAGAAAAATAAGTCAGACCTCTTTCTTTCTCACATTAGAGGTCACATTTAGGGTTGTTTGAAGTGGTAAAAGTAATTAACCAAAGGCTTAACTTGTGGGCTCAGAAATATCATTGTGTTTCATGAGTGAAATGAAAAACAGAGGATGAATCCACCCATTCAGAGACAACTAGCCACTTGCAGTACAGTTTGCACTTGCAAAGTACATGTGTCATGGATTGAGTTGAACCTGCTCCTGCTATTCATACCATGCTGCAGTCATGCCAGCTTCAGAAATGAAAGTACTGGCTGGAGCCAGTATTATGGGGCTTGAAGTTCAGGTTGTAACATGGGAGGCTTTCTCTTGCTGCTTCTGGCTTCCAGTTCTTTGGGTGTTCTGCTTAGAGGGTGTTGGGACAAGGGGGTATGGAAGTGTAGTGTAGTTTTCTGGCTTGGGCTGATGGCTCCTGTGGTGGGTTGAGATTAACCCCCCAACTCCTTTGAGAGAACTACTCCTCAAAACAAAATTGCCAGAATAGCTCAGTGGGATGGAAGCAAATGAAGTCATGGGGTCTGTGTTGATAGGTTGGACTCGATGATCCTCGAGGTCCTTTCCAACCTAAGTTATACTGTGATACTGTGAAGCTATATTTACAAGCAAAACTAAAATCTACAGATATGAAATACAATGAATATATAAAAAATATATAATATTTACGGGTATTTACAATCTATAAACAACACAAGAATCCCCCTGGACAGAACAAAGGTGCTACCAATAGCTTCCCACTCTACCCCCTCCAGACAAGGGGAAGAGAAAGAGGAGAAGAGGGCAGGTGTTGTTCTGTTAGAGGGTAGGAGTGCTCTGCAGAGAGACCTTGACAGGCTGGACAGATGGGCCGAGTCCAACGGCATGAGATTTAACACATCTAAGTGCTGGGTTCTACACACTGGCCACAACAACCCCAGGCAGTGCTACAGGCTGGGGTCAGAGTGGCTGGAGAGGGGCCAGGTAGAGAGAGACCTGGGGGTACTGGTCGATAGTAGGCTGCATGTGAGCCAGCAGTGTGCCCAGGCAGCCAATAAGGCCAATGGCATCCTGGCCTGTATCAGGAATAATGTGGCCAGCAGGAGCAGGGAAGTAATTCTGCCCCTGTATTCAGCACTGGTTAGGCCACCCCTTGAGTATTTTGTCCAGTTCTGGGCCCCTCAGATTAGGAAAGATGAGTTGCTGGAACGTGTCCAGAGAAGGGCAACAATGCTGGTGAGGAGTTTGGAGCACAAGCCCTATGAGGAGAGGGTGAGGGAGTTGGGGTTGCTTAGCCTGGAGAAGAGGAGGCTCAGGGGAGACCTTCTTGCTGTCTACAACTACCTGAAGGGAGGTTGTAGACGGGCAGAGGTTGGTCTCTTCTTCCAGGCAACCAGCACAAGAACAAGAGGACACAGCCTCAAGCTGTGCCAGGGGAGGTTTAGGCTGCATGTTAGGAAGAAGTTCTTCACAGAACAAGTGATTTGCCATTGGAATGGGCTGCCCAGGGAGGTGGTGGAGTCATCATCCCTGGAGGTGTTCAAGCGGGCATTGGACGTAGCACTTGGTGCCATGGTTTAGTCATGAGGTCTGTGATTACAGGTTGGACTTGATGATCTTTGAGGTCTCTTCCAACATTGGTGATTCTGTGATTCTGTGCGTCTTCTCCTGGGTTCTGTACCCTGAAGTCATTGGTGCATGCTACATTGGTGAGGTATTTTTTTATTAATTAGTAATACTTTCCATAATAGTAAAGTGTTACTGGATTCTGTTCTAATTCTCATGCTCTCAAAGTAGTTTTCTGCTTTGTTTTGATGATGGAGCACATAAAAGTAAGAAATGTTCTATGATGGGGCTGGTGAAATACCAGCTCAAGTTGCCTGCAGGGGTGGTAGAAGCATCACATTCCTGGAAACATTCCTGGTCATGCTGGATGGGGCTCTGAGCAACCAGTTCTACCTGAAGATGTCCCTGCTCACTGCAGGGGGGTGGGACTAGATGAGCTTTAAAGGTCTCTTCCAGTCCAAACTATTTTATGATCAATATTTTCAGACCTTTTATTTATGAGGTGAGCAGTAAATTCTAATGTTTTTATAACATCTAGATTCAGGATATGTTTTCTCTGATGGGAACTCTTGCTGAAGGATCTCCTCGTCCCTTGCTGGGGTTCCTTGTGCCCTGGTTGTGCTGGTAGAGCCGTGTGCAGTACCAGAGAAGTGGTTCAAGGTAAATAATAAAAAAGGAAAGAGTTTTGGGGTCAGGTATTTTTAACCTGGCTTAGATTGACAGTAATAACAGCTCAATGAGACTGCAGCAAGCTGCAGCCCAGGGACAGGAATGAATGGCTGGAGAGAGGAAGAGGGCAGAGAGCAGAAACTTATTAAGCTGCTTCGTCACCAAGAAGAACATGTCATGGGATTGCACCTGACTCTTCTGTTCTCTCTGTTGATAACAGAAGTCATGTGGTGAATGTATCATTTTTACAGTCACTCCATTGGTCAGAAATGCAGGAATTTGGCTTAAGTCATGTTTGACTATTCTTTGCCTTCTCAACATAGCACTGTGTCCAGTTCTGGGCCCTTCAGTTTAGGAAGGACGTTGACTTACTGGAACGTGTCCAGAGAAGGGCAGCAATGCTGGTGAGGAGTTGGGAGCACAAGCCCTATGAGGCTTGATTCTTCACAGTATCACAGAGGAGAGGCTGAGGGAGCTGGAGTTGCTTAGTCTGGAGAAGAGGAGGCTCAGAGGAGACCTTATTGCTCTCTAAAACTACCTGAAGGGAGGTTGTAGACAGGTGGGGGTTGGTCTCTTCTCCCAGGCAACCAGCACCAGAACAAGAGAACACAGTCTCAGGCTGCACCAGGGGAGGTTTAGACTGGATGTTAGGAAGAAATTCTTCGTAGAGAGAGTGATTGCCCATTGGAATGGGCTGCCTGGGGAGGTGGAGTCGCCATTGTTGGGTATGTTTAGAAGGAGTCTTGATGCCATGGTTTAGTTGATTAGATGGTGTTGGGTGATGGGTTGGACGCGATGATCTTGAAGGTCTCTTCCTGTCTGGTCTGGTCTATTCTACTCTATTCTACTCTATTCTACTCTATTCTACTCTACTCTACTCTACTCTACTCTACTCTACTCTACTCTACTCTACTGTACTCCACTCCACTCCACTCCACTCCACTCCACTCCACTCCACTCCACTCCACTCCACTCCACTCCACTCCACTCCACTCCACTCCACTCCACTCCACTCCACTCCACTCCACTCCACTCCACTCCACTCCACTCCACTCTCCTCACCCAATGCTATTTCTAAGTTGCAGTATGCTAACCACACTGTTAAGTCTCCCTCTATTTTGTGTCACTTTCTCAGTTATGGACATTATAACCTCAGTTTTACTCCATTTGTCCTTGGTGATTGTGTCTCATTAACAAATACCTGCACAAGGAATGCATTCAAGAGAGTTGAATATATTGATATGTATTCATATACTGATTGTTTAGGCCATGTCAGCTGGAATCTTGAGAAATGTAAGGAGCAGTAATGTGAATATCTAAACAAATGGCTTGTCATGTTGACACATATATGACACTAATCCAGAAACACATGCCGGAGGGAAGAGAAATATGTTTTGAATGACTAGAGATATTCCTTCTGGGATTGCTCATACGGTTTGATTTCTGTCTCTTTGACTGAAAGAAAACTCAGCTGATCTATTAGCAGCAGTATTGATATCTGACATGGTATGCATCTAAAAAATATCACGCCTATAAGTTGTAGTTCCTTGAATAAACATTCAGGGTATCTTTGATTATTTCTTGCTTAATTCAGAGAGAATCGTGGAACGCTACAGAGTGAAAAGGACCTCTGGGGATCATCTAGACAATCTTCCCTTCTAAAGCCCATTTGCATAGATCAGGTGATCCAGGGTTGTGTCCAGGCAGATTTGGAAAGTCTCTGCAAAAGGAGGCTATAACTGCTTTGGGCAGCCTGGCCCAGTGCTCTGTAACGCAGAAAGTGAAGAATTTATTCCTCATGTTGGCATGGAGCTTCCCGTGTTCTGGTTCCTGTTGCCCCTTTTCATGTTCCTAGGCACCACTGAAAAGAATCTGGTCCCATATTTTTGACCTTTGCTCTTTAGATATTGATAAACACTGATAAGATCCCTTCTCACTCTTTTCTAGAATAAACAGCCCCAGAAGGGTGAAGAGAAGGCTCTGAGGAGACCTTATTGTGGCCTTCCAGTATCTTAAGGGGGTCTACAAAAAGTTGGGGAGGGACTTTTTAGGGTGTCAGGTAGTGATAGGACTAGGGGAGATGGAACAAAGCTAGAAGTGGGTAGATTCAGATAGGATGTTAGGAAGAAGTTCTTCACCATGAGGGTGGCGAGACACCGGAACAGGTTGCCCAGGGAGGTGGTGGAAGCCTCATCCCTGGAGGTTTTTAAGGCCAGGTTAAATGTGGCTGTGAGCAAGCTGATCTAGTGTGAGGTGTCCCTGCCCCATGGCAGGGAGGTTGGAACTGGATGATCTTTGAGGTCTTTTCCAACCCTGACAATTCGATGTCATTCTGTGCTATTGTTTCCTTTCACATTGACTTCATTCCTTGGGTGTTTTTTAGTTTCTTGGGGTTTTTTTCTCTTAAAAAAAACCAAACACTAAACCTGTTTTTATGTCAGCCCATGAGTTTTACACTTTAATCCTTTCAATTCTCTCCCCCATTCCACTGGAGAGGGAGTGAGTGAGCCGCTGAGTGATGCTGAGCTGCCTACTGAGGTTTATCAATAGAAAAATCATTTACCTATCTGCCTTTTCAAGCACATAGAACAGAGCTAGGCACATTACAACCTATCAAGCAAAATAATTGGAAGTGGGCTTAATTTGAAATGTGTTGATGATCTTTATAAAAGTGTATTTTCAGTAAAATATATTTAAGTCAAAAAAAAAAGAGAAAGGATAGAAAGAATCTGAAATTACTTTGAAGGACCTGCTCCCAAAATTGGTGATTAAAGAAGGATAAGCACAGTGCTTGTGGCTTCAAAGGTCAGTCCCACTGAATTTAAGTGACTGATGGATTCTCTTCACCAGAGGTGCAATTTTCCCCTGAAGAAATTCTTCTTAAAGACCAATGCTGGCTAGCTGGTATTTATGAGAGAGTCCAAAGGGAATTACAAGTAGGTTGTTAGGGTTATCATTTACTCAGTGGTTTCTGCCAATATTGTAGCACAGAGATCCCACAGCACTTCTTCTTAGCATGTGATAAATGGTGTGCCAGGTGAAGGTGAGAAAGGAGTGAGGGCAGCCACCGTGATGACAGACTGTTGCTTTGCTACTCCTGTGATGAACCTGATATTTCTCTGCCGTCAGTCACCAGCCCCTTAGCTGTGCCCAGCATTGCTTTCCTTGGCCTGTGATAACATGGCTGAGTGTTTGGGACTGCTTTAAGGAGAAATTGGGTAGAGGACACTTTTTTCTTCTGCGTGCCAGTATGTCAAGAATAGCACATTATGTATCTCTATTTGCAAGACCTTTACTCTATACCAGTTCTTCATAGAGGCCAGGTAATTTCCAGTAGCTGATGTGGCACAAAAAACTCAGGTGAGAAAGAGGTATCTCAGCCTGCTCCAGTGGAAAGGTTTTATCTCTTCTGGATCTGTGGCTGGTGACAAGAACCTGTCAAAACAGTTGTGGTGGTGCTACAAGAGTTATTTGTGGTGTATTTCTCAGTAAATTTCTCAACCTTTGGATTTAAAATAGATTATTTTTGTTATAGAAAGCTATTCATATTCTTATTCTTATATGTTTAGTGTAGTTTCTTTAGTTATTCTTTTCTTTTTTTTGTGGGAAAATAGCATAACTGGGGGAGGAAATGGGGGAGGGGGAAAAAGGGGAAATGGAAGCATTCAGTTGAAGAACTTCTAAGTGGTTATTTTGCTTTGTCACTTTGCTACAAACATACTTCAAAATAACTGAAGTCCACACCTAAATCATGCAAACTATTACATCAGTTGGGTATAAACCAAAATACCAGCTGGGATCTGAAATAGGGTTTGTGTTGGTTTTCTGACTGACAGAAACAGCACGTACTTTGTTTTTTGCTGTACTTTCAGGGCTGCAAGCCAGTTTAATGCTAATGATTCAGCTGTTATCCAGTTAAAGAAAATAGGCTGATGAGGTTAAGTAAGGCCATAGCTGACATCAGTTAATGCAGTGTTGAATGTATTGCCTGTTTGGTATCAAAAAAGAAAAAAGGAAAAACTCTCTCTAGCACCTTCACTTAAAAAACAACCTAAAGCACCCCCACCCCCAAAACAAGCAAAAACACTCTGAGAAAAAACAAATGAAAGCAAGTTCCTGAACTCTGAGGAAATCGTTGTTGAGGAGCTAATGGCATTGATGTGTCCTCTGAACTCTTTGTGGTGCTTTGCCTTTGCTTTCCTGATTTGTTCAATCTCATTCTTTATGATGAAGTTCCAAGTTTTCTTGTTAATTAATTAAGGCTTTGAAAGACTTTGTTGCTGCATCTTTGGCTTCTCTTCAATGAGCAGATGTTGAACACGGATGAAATCCTACATGTTTGTCCTTGCTTTCTACCGACAGCTTCTTGCAGTGCTACTTTGAAAATGAAAGGGGCCATTTCTACCTTCTATTGTCTTTGGTTCATAGAGGTGATTCTTTTTTCTTCTCCTGGTCTCATTTGAGTCATTACAAAGAATGTGCTGTGTTGTTTGGCTCAGATGTAGTAACCTGTGGCATTCGGTGGACATGCAAGCAGATTAGAGCAGCAGCTGGAAAATTGATGCAGATACTACCTGGGCCTGGAGAACCATCCCAGATGTTGGAGTTGGGATTCTTGGGGTGTTTTCTGAGATGTATGATGACAACATACGTGACCTGAACCTACTTGCATGATCTTAGTGGGGCTTTATTTTCAATGCCACAGAGAAGAGAGAAGTTTGGGCAGGGTTTCTGTGACAGCCACGGGCTACAGGCAGGGGTGTTTGGACAGGACTGGCTGCAGAAGGAGCACGAGTTGCTGGAATTGTAGCCCCAGGCATCACTGCAGTGGCCTTGGCACTCCAAAGAGGGCACCGAAATCGAGGAGTGATGGCAAAGGTCAGCAGACTCTCAGCATCAGCAAAGCCTGGGCCAAAGCTCAGCCCTTCATTCATTATTGAGCACCCAGAATGACAAAGCAGCCTTTTTTCAACTGAGAATTTGTGGCCTCCACCACTGTCCATTGTATTGATTTCAATGAAACTTAAGCATGTACTTAGAATTCGTCACTTCTTTGCCCCGTGCCCTCAGGAGAGAGAGTTTCCTCAGCTGGGGCCAAACATGTACTTTGTAAGGGGCATCTTCTGAACCAGAGGGTCAGTTAAGCTTCTGAGGGTCTCTGAAGGGATATTTTCAGTTATTCAAAGTCTTGTTTTGTTTTTAGGCTATGCAAAATAATCTGAACATGTCTGTAGAAATGCTTGAGGGAAAAGCTGGCCCATGGAGCAGTTTGCTGTTCATTGCTGTTCAGGTTCTGTAACTGTTGAGTCAGATTGAGACACTTTGAATAAGTAGTATTTTTTTTTCCCCTACATAGAGACAAAAGTAACTTCTATAAAATAGAGGCATGTTTTTTGCTGATGTGAAAAATAACTTATAAAGATATTTTACATTTGCTTAATGGTTATAACCTCAGAGTAGAGGACAATGAAATCCCAGCACAGGGAGCGAGCACAAGTGGGACCCACTTAAATGCTGCATCTCGGAAGCATCTCTGAGCCTGGTAGCTTTGGTATTGTAATCTTCAAATTAGATGTACTCCACAGCAAATTCTGCATCATTTTAGCAGCTGCTGTCTGAAGGTAGGAATTGCCTGCTTCTGGGCTAGTTCCATTTAAAAAGCACATCTTTCTTGGTGTTACTTCATCTGAGCTCAAACTGTGTTTCTCCTCTTGGTTTTTTAGCAGCTTTCATAATGTGATCTGATGCAGGATTCTTTGCAAAAAGAAAAAGGCAAGGAAGAGCAGTATGTCTTCCCTTTACTCTTTGGCAAGTCAGGAGGAGACACTGCAGCAGGAGAAGACTCCCCCCTCCTTGCAGGTTCCTTGCAGGCCTATGTGGTAAATCCCAGGACATTAGACTGTACAGAGTGACAATTCTGATGCGCTCTTTTCCCTTTGCTGCAGGAGGAAGCGTTTCCTGCTGCAGGTCTGAGAAAGGGCAGGCTGGCATGGAGAAAGAGGTAAGTGAAGGAAACCCACACTTGAAAGCAGAAAAATTAAAGGAGCTATTCCTAGCATTGCTATTTCATAATATTATTTGTAGTGGGATGGGAGGGAAGTCAGCAGACGCGTAGGCTCCTTTACATCATTGACAAGTCCAAGGGGATGATTAACGAGAGCACCAGACAATGTAATGGTAGGAGAAGGCCCACAGAAGTTAAACAAAAGTGCCTTCAGAATTTAGAGAATTCCCATGATCCATAGTAGGACCTCATTGTGCTTGTCTACTGTTTCTATTTTTGATTAGATTTATAAACACAGCACCACATATTTTCATGTGGCTCCTAGCCCCAGGGCAGAGCGAGATTGACTGTGCTGAAACTGTGAGGCTTGTGAATTTCGGGCGAGGGATGGAGTGAAATAAGTAGTGTAATTGTTTTTGTGGAGTGACCGTGGGACCTCCTCTGTTCTGAATTACACATGGTTCAACCCTTTGACCTAACCAACCTCAGCAATGCCTGGTAGATCTCCTAAAGCTGTGCTGAAAGGTCCTATCAGTGACATGTTGGAACATTATCTGTCATGTGAGATGTGTGCCAACAACCATATTAAACTACATTAATTACTAGTGAGGCCATGTTTGTCACAATCTCAGCTTCATTTAACCCATCATCATGTTAGTTATTGTTTAAACAGGAAGTACAAATGAGGACAACTTGGTATCAAAATGCAGCACCAATGTTTTCTTTTAATAAAAAGTATGTTTTACTTTGTTTTATTTCCCTTATTTTTTTTTCTTGGCATTTGTTTTTGTCATCAGCTCTGTAGTTTGGGAGGTTTGTTTTTGTTTTTTGAGGGCTTTTCTGTTTTAAGAGCAAACAAGGAAAAACCCAAGTTCTTTACATCTAAACTAATGTGTTGTTTCTTTCAGTGCAATTGTAAATGATAACACAGTTGACTGAAAGCACTATGCTTCTTTTCTAGCAAGAAGCAGACATGCTAAGGTAGTTTATGGAAAGCTGAAAGGTCACACTTGGGTTATTTGCTTGATGTACACCTTTACCACTTCACAATTCAGCAAGGGTGTCTCTGTATTTCAATGAACACCTCTGGATCAGAAGTCCAGAATGCATTTCTCTTTAGTTCTCTTTAAAATGAGAATCTGCTTATAGGCCTGACCCTCTAGGTAAGCAAAGCATGCTGTGAGTCCACAAAAGATATCCCAGTCTGTAGAAGTTCTAAAGGATTCTTGGCATATGGTCATTTTCAGAAAGAATTCTGAATTTTATAAGGAAAGTGGCAAAACGTCACAGAATCACAGAATTAGAGAATTAACCAGGTTGGAAAAGACCTTCAAGATCATCAAGTCCAACCTATTACCTAATACCTGACATGTCATGACAACTAAACCATGGCTCCAAGTGCCACATCCAATCTTTCTCTGAACACCTCCAGGGACGGTGACTCCACCACCATGGGCAGGGACACCTCACACTAGAGCAGGTTGCTCAGAGCCACATCCAGCCTGGCCTTAAAAACCTCCAGGGATGAGGCTTCTACCACCTCCCTGGGCATCCTGTTCCAGTATCTCACCACCCTCATGGGGAAGAGCTTCTTCTTAAGATCCAATCTGAATCTACCAATTTCTAGTTTTTGTTCCATCCCCCCTAGTCCTATCACTACCTGACACCAAGCCCCTCCCTCACCCACCCCATTTTTCCCTCAAATCCCAGAGCACCTGGGCTCTGTTGGAGTCTCCTCCCACTCCAGGTGTGGCCACTTTGCCCTCCCCACCCACTCCCCTATTTAATCCCCTTCAGGAGAGACAGAAGCCCCAAGCTGAGCCCATCTGGGCTGAGGATCCTCCTCTCATCACTGGTGAGTCCCCATGGCGCACACTGGGTGATGGTGGTGGTGACAACAAAGGCCGGGGGGCCTGGTGGCCCCCCGGCTAGGTAGGGCAATAATTTATGATTCCTCCAGTATCATCCATGGGTGATGGCTGGGCCTCCTTACTGGGGCTGAGCTCCTCTCTGTGGTATCTTGGCTGGTGTGGGTCTTTCCCTTGGCTCCAGGATGGGTGCAGAAATGGTGGTGGTGGAGCAGGAGCTGTTTAGTCAAATGCTATGATGCTGATTACACTGTTTTTACCTGGAGGCCCCTTGAGTCTGCTCTCTTCATTCAATAAATCTCTTTTTTTGTGCCTTGTTTACAGACCATTCCTTCCTCCTCACTGTTTCTTTTCAGCAATAAGGAAGGAAAGGAGTTTTAAAAAAAGCAATAAAGCATATCTGGAAAATGCAATCACAGAAAACGTGTGGTTGGAAGAGACCTCAAAGCTCATCCAGTCCAACCTTCTACCCAGCACTGAAGGGTCGATACCAAACCATGTCCCTAAGCACCAGGTCCACATGCTGCTTAACTATCTCCAGGGATGGTGACTCCAGCATTGCCCTGGGCAGCCCATTCCAATGTTTGACACACTCTCTGTGAAGAAGTATTTTGTAGCATCAAGCCTGAACCTCCCCTGGTTCAGCTTGAAACCATACACTGGAGGTCCATCAGCTGGAAAGAAGTTTTGCAGAAAGAGACCCAAGAGTCCTAGTAAATATCAATTGACCATAACCCAGCACCATGCCTTTGCAACAAAGGCAGCCAGTAGCATCCTGGGCTGCATTAGGAGGACTGTCGCTAGCAGGATGAGGTAGGTCACCCTTCCCATCCACTTCAGCTGATGATTGCATTTCTTGCATAGCCAAAGCTGCCAGCAGGTTGCTGAGAGAACAAATCAGATGACTAGGTACTGAGGTACTGAGTTTTGCCAGCTGTGGAGATAGGTGAGAGGTGTAATGGAACTAATACAGTGATAACCTGTAACAAAATCTGGCCTGGGGTCTTCTGTTTGTTCCTGAACAGGCAGAGTAGAGGTTCAATTGTGCCTAGCTGTGCCCAGGATAGTATTATAGAATAATTTTGATTGGAAGAGACCTTTAAGACCTAGCCCGATGTTAACACAGCACTGCCAGGTCCACCACAAAATCATGTCCATCAGCACCTCATTTGCTTGTCTTTTAAATCCCCCCACTGATGGGGACTTCACCACTTCCCCGGGCAGCCGGTTCCAGAGCTTGACAGCCTTTGTGAGGAAGAAATTTTGCTAAATAGCCAACCTGGCACATCTTGAGGCTGTTTCCTCTTGTTGTCTTGCTTGTTACTTGGAGAAGAGATCACTGCCCACCTCACTTCAACCTCCTTTCAGATAGTTGTAGAGACTAACTGGTCTCCCCTAAGCTTCCTTTTCTACAGGATGAAGAATTTCAGTTCCCTCAGCTGTTCCTCAGAAGACCTATTCTGTAGACATTTCACAAGCTTTTTTTACTTTCTCTGGACATGCTTGAACAACTCAGTAGCCTTCTTGTACTGAGGGGCCCAAAACTGAACTCAGTATCTAAAATGTGGCCTCTCCAGTGCCAAGAAGGTGGGAACAATCACTTCCCTAGTCCTGCTGGACATACTATTCCTGATACAAGCCACAATACTGTGAGCCTTCTTGGTTACTGAGGTACATGCTGGCTCATCTTCAGCCAGCTGTTAACCGGTGCCCCCAGGGCCTTTTCCACTGGGCAGTTTTCCAGCCACTCTTCCCCAAGTCTGTAGCATTGCACAGGAGTTGTTTTGATCGAAGTACAGGAACTATGACTTGGCATTGTTGATCCTTTCTCCTAGGTTAAGTCCCAGCCAGTGGACTGAGTTCCAGCAGTCCACTCAAACAAGCAAGCCTCCCACACAGATCAGGAGGGAAAGAAACACACAAAAAGTTCTGTGGGTTGAGATAATAAGAGTGTAATGGGGTAATAGAATGTACAGTGCCTTAGAAAGCACAGCAGAAAAGCAGAAGTAAAGCCAGCAGTGAACCCCCAATGCAGAAGAGCCCCAACCCCCTCTCCTCTGCAAACTGGAAGCTGGAAGAAAGTCTCCAGCAACAGGAACTCTCACAATTCCAAGTCTCACCATCTTTTGTTCTAAAGCTGGCATGACATCAGCATGGTACTGAACACCACTGCCTGGTTCAACTAGCTGAACCCATGACCTCCTCATACCATTGGCCTTGGCTCATTGATCTGACCTGTCCAGATCCTTCCACCTACACATTAAGATGCTCTTTTTCAACAAGACTTTTCCTTTAGCCTTATTCTCCAGCCAGAACAGGCTTAAACAAAGAGGGCATTTATTTATTTCATTTGCTGCAGAGTCAGCTAAAAAAATATGTTTGACCCTACCAAGTGTCATTCTCATTAGCAATGAAGTGTTTGCTCTCTGCAAAATCTAACGTGGAGTGCTTAAAGCAGACAGGTGCAAATTACAAGCTGTTTCTCTTTGGCTGCCATCCCTTAAACAGACAAAGTAATAGACCAGGAGAAAGAAAAAGGTTCCAGCTCCAGCTGCACCAAGGAAAGCCTTAGCAGGGACTTAGCAGCTGGTTCCAAGAAATAAATGCTGTAAATACCAACCAACATGTTTGTGTGTGCATGTGCATTCACAGAGGAATATGCTTTTAGTAAGGCTTCATCTCTTTTTATGTGAGAGGATCATTCTTTGAAAGCTGTGCTCTGCTTTATGTTGAAAGGCTAATGTTCTCACTGAAGTGAATGAGAACAGAAGCCAACATACCTGTTCCTGCTTACCATCATTACACTCCTTAGAGCATTTCAGGAATTATTAGGTTCTTGGAGCCCTACCAGGTTGATAATATTTCCAGCTACTTCTCTTTTGGCTGGATTCAAACAAGGCCCCAAAGGAGAAAAAAATAAAATAAAAACAAACCCACCACCACAAACCAAAAACAAAACAAAAACCAAAACCATAACCAAAACAACCAACCCACAAACAAAAGCACGGCTGAATCTGCTGAGCTAGTTTGCTGATGTTAGAAACAGTTGTTCACATTAGGAATACCTAATTTAATTTCATGAAAGAGACATAACATGCCAGTATGTGTATGAATCTAAGGTATGCATTTCCTAAAAGGAACTAAAACTCTGTCATTCCAAAGTTGCTCTTCTTTTTGACTTCCAGCTTGCATAGGGACTGCTGTCTGGAAGCAGTAACTTTAACTTTAACTCTAAGGCTGCTGATGAGGTCTGTCTGTGTGATCTTCGTAAGCAGATAAGGGTAGGGAGACAGCTCAGAGCAGAGCTTGTTTACAGCAGGACAGAAGAAAACAGCTAGACATAAATGAGGGCTGACGGTTTCATGAAGCACAATTGGTTGATCACAGATTCAATATGACTGCCCTGAACTGAGCGATGATCCGTACAGTATGCAAAATTCACTTTCTTGCTGGTCTGTGCCCACCAGCCTTCCAGCAGCTTTCCCAGAGCCCCTCAGCCACGGCCTTGAGTGGAACCAGAGCTGAACGCAGCATTGTTGTACCCAATTCCTTTTGACAACAATCACATTCTTTTAAAAACTTCATAGGTTTTAGTTGTCACTGGTTATAAATGAGGTTGTGTTTTTTTCCCTCCTTCCCCTTGCTGTTGCTGCAGCCGCTGCTGCTATGGTTTCAGTGCTCGCTGCTCTCCCACAGACCCCAGTACAGCCAGTTCTGGTCCTCCTGGTTTCCCTTTGTGTGGGTTGGTATCGGAAAGCCAGAGCCGTGCTTTAATGTTGACAGCATGCAGAAAAGGCATTTAAAGGCCTAGGTAATATTTTGAATGACAGGGTGGTTAGTCTGCACTGTGTTCAGATGCTTCTAACTCTCCTTCTCTTTGCCATAATGCCACAATCTCAAGTTAAAAAAAAAGGGGGGGGGGGGGGGCAATTAAAAAGGAAAAACAGAAAAAGCAAAAGGGCAAGATTTTTTTTGTTTTTTTTTTGGCTTCATCAGCTGTGGAGGAGCTTTGAGACTGGATGAATTAGCAGCAGCAGCACTCTTTAGACTTTGCAAGCAAAGGACATCCCCCTTCGATGTGCTGGTTGTGGGTGAACAGGTCTGACATGTATTGTTTGTGAATGCCAGTTAGACCACCTCCACCGCAGGTGTAAACCAGCATAGCCTCTGTATCACTTGAGGCTCTCTGCAACTTTGCTTTTCTGCAGGAATGCTTTTGTTTATTTTTATTTTTGGATAAGGTTCTATAATTAGAAGAATTGCCTCTCTCTGTGGATGTGTGTTCATGTGCCTTCCTCTAGGCGTGCTCATGCCACTGGACTTTCCCTGCACCTGTGGCAAGTCAGCATTGAAAGAGTTTTATTCAATGTGCAGTTGGAAACCTAACTTGTTCAGGTGCCTGTGAATTGATTAAAGAACAATTGATTTATACATAAATTTGCATAAATGCATATATTAGCTAGTACTGGCTAATGATAAAATGGACATAAAATGCCACTGGATAATTTCCTGCTTATTCTTTGATGAGGAGGCAAAGTATCATAAGGGCGGGGGTGGGTGGTGGTGGTGCTGGGGAAGGAAACCTAAAATGAAGCAGGGGGGGGTGGTGAAAAAAAGAGAAGAGTGTAATTTATACTAGTTAAAAGTGCTCATGTGTGAAAGAGAGAAGGATGAGGAAATTGGCTGGAGATGGGTACAAAAAAAAAAAATGTCCTCTAATTTCCTCTGAAGCACGAAGTGACAAGAACATGTGTTGATTACACAAAGGCCACCACTGAAATACTCAATTATGTTGAGAAGTAACTCTGGAAGAGTGCTGTTGAAAAATCAAGTGTTTCTTTAAGTCTAAAAACTAGAACTCCTGAAAAGCACCTTTTCCAAACCCGATTGCGTGAAGGGAGGAGGGTACAATTTCTTTTGAAGTTCTCTGTAAGTAAGCAGGAGTCACAAGCCTGTTAGATCAATTACTTAATAATGCTAATTTGTGTTTGGGTGAGTAAAGTGTCAAAGAATGTAGTCTATTGTGTCCCTGAGGGGAAAAAAAATAAAAGGGAAAAAGAGCTGGCGCTGAGGATACTGAATACTTCAAAAAAATACACCAAACCAAAAACCAGCCAACCAACCCAAAATCACCAAACTAAACGAACAAAAACCCCAAACCAAACCCCCAAACCAACCAACAACCCACTCCAAAAATAAACCCAAACAACCCAAACTACTCACGCACAAAACCCCCAGTCCAAACCATCAAAACCTATTATGCATCTTTATTTCTTCTACGTTTCAGGCTGTGAAAGCAAATACACGTTTTGCATGCAACAATTGAAAGCTGACTATGGCCAATAAAGCTTGCAATTGGTTTTGCTAGGGAAATCTGTCATGCAGATGGAATATATGTGATCTAAAGCATATCATCTTAATTCCATCAGAGTTCTGCCTGTATACTGACTTACACCAGGTGAAAATCCGTCCCAGCTTTCTTTTGTCTAAGTGTTGTTTTCTTTAGTTGTTAACATGAAGTCCAAGGTTTTGTGTGGTGATTATATGCAGCATCGTAAGAATAATTATCACGCAGCAGTGTTACAAATTGTGCTGGAATCTTTAAAACTGACTCAATAAAACTTTGATGGACGGCAGGGATGCTTTAATATTGCTAAAGAGACATAATTCTAAAGATATTAACTGAGAGAAAGCATATTTTAATTCAGATTTTTCTTTTTGTTTCAGCTGGGGAAAAGCTCAGCAGCAGGGTGAATTCCTGAACCTATTGAACTTCTGTCAGAATTATCATTAGCTTCAGTTGTGCTGCATGCGGCCTGTAGGAATGATGTCTGGTTTGGTAGCTATTTATTGTAGTTTTCAGAACGTGTCTGGTCACTTTTACACATATTTATTTCCCACTAGGGTAATAGTCTTCATTTAGAGCATGCCCACTCTTCTCAGAAAAGCCCATTTGTGTGTGCATATATACATATGTCTGCATATTAGGATATTAAGATCTATATGAATCTGTCAGTGGTATGGTTGAGTTATTTTTGACAGATTTATTGATTGTGTCTGCTGCAAGGGCTGGTTTTGGTTTTTTTGTTGTTTTTTTTTTTTTTTTTTTACTGGAAATTGACACCCACAATCAAAGGGGAAAGATGGATGCTGCAAAATTTGTAATTTTTCAGTGATTCTTGTAATTAATCCTTTTGTATTGACAGTTTCCCTGAGTGGTCTTTATCAGTGGGCAATTATATAGTTGTCTTGACAAAATAGTGCTGCTTCAGAAACTGCCATGGTGATGTTTAAAAATAAATGAGTCTGAACTGTTTTTTTCTTCCTTCCTTCAGTTTTGGCTTTGATTAATATTCTCAAAGGTAATCTTTGCAATCTTTGTTAGTATCTGTAACAAGAGTCTCTAGCCACATATAAGCCCATGTGTGACTCTCTTGCTCATGCTACTCAAAGTATGAAGACAGAGCTTTGCACTTGGCCCTTCCTGATGGTAGGACCATGGCCATGTATTTTTTTGGGTCTTGCTTCCCCACAGGAATTAACGTGGGTCTGGTGAGAGGTTAGGCCCTCCAAGATGTTCTGTTATTTGTTTTCAATGTAAGAGTTGCTAGCATCTCTCTAACCTTAAATTAACTTTTCATTGTTGTAATGAGCCTTGCATCACTTCTCCCCCGGACCATGATCTCTTGTGTGTGACATCTTGCTGTAAATCATTTCAAGCTTATTTTTGTTTTATTACCTTATACGAAAGGGTAGAACTCATTCATTTTTAGCTGCCCTGTGATGAACAAAGATGCTGGTTATATAAGTGGACCTAGAAAATAAGAGAGCAGGGGAAGTCTGTCTATAAATATGCAGCATAACCAAACTTTCCTAAATGAAGCGCTGCAGTTCTGCAAGTGAAATAAAGCAGTGGCTGCTGAATGCATACTGTAAAGACAAGCCTTATAATGCTCTTCATTTGTTGAGGTTTCTTTGCATTAATTAAAATTGGGGGAAAAAAACCAAAGTATTTTAATGTGACCTTCATTTGGCATTTGTTTTAACTTTTCTTCTCCTATTTTATTTAATTCTTCCACTTCTGTTGTTCAATTAGTGTTTGACCCCTTTAGCAGAGATGTAAATTAAATGACATTTCAATGCCATCCCATATTTAAAATACTGTGTTAGTTGTGGATCATAAAGGATGATCTTCGTTCTTTAGCTAATTTATTCATTTAACAATTTCCCTCCAGAAGTTCCAGCAGAAGGCTCTGAAGCAAACTAAGCAGAAGAAATCCAAGTCGGCTGAATTTCTGATGGGTGAGCCTTGCTTGATGAGTTATTGCTCATAATTTGTGTAAGGATTAATTAACTAATTACAGACAAATGGCTGTGGGCGAAATTTTGCTCTTGCTTGTCAGGGTGCAATTTGTAATTATTTTAATCATTTATTCTTTTTTTTTTTTTTTTCCCCTTTTTTTTTTTTTTTTTGAGTTAATTTTAACCTAATTCTGTTTTGGCGACATTTGAGGACGATACACTTGAGTCTTACAGCAAAGGAATTACTAGAAGGAATTTTCTGCTTGTCATTGAAATACACTTTGCTATAATGTGTTCTTCTGACCTCCTTGTTTTCTGTAGTAAAAGAAGAGAGGGCAGCGACAGGAGGCATTGAAAATCCAGCTTTTAACATCAGCAGCACAGATCTTTCAGCATATCAGCCTTCAGAAGAGAAAGTTATTAAACATGACAAGCCAGCTAGCACCCTTGCAGCTCACCAACAAAAACTCAGGCTGCAAGCCCATGCTGAACCAAGAGGTGAGACATCAAAGCCAATTAGCCTCAAACATGACGGCAGCAGTTGTGTTCCCCATCCAACCTGCGTGCTCCGTGACCTGTGCTGGGCGTTCCCATCCTGATGAGTCCAAACGGGCACCTGTGCAAACCCTTGATGAGAAACCCAAAAACTTTGTCTAAATAATTAGAGACCTGGGCTCCATCTCTGTGCTCAGGTCGAGGTAGAGGGCTGGAGCACCTCTCCTGTGAGGACAGACTGAGGGAGTTGGAGCTGTTAAGTCTGGAGAAGAGAAGGCTCTGAGGAGACCTAATTGTTGCCTTCCAGTATCTTAAGGGGGCCTACAAGAAAGCTGGGGAGGGACTCTTTAGGGTGTCAGGTAATGATAAGACTAGGGGGAATGGAAAAAAGGTAGAAATGGGTAGATTGAGATTGGATGTTAGGAAGAAGTTCTTCAACATGAGGGTGGTGAGACACTGGAAAAGATTACCCAGAGAAGTGGCAAAAGCCTCATCCCTGGAGGTTTTTAAGGCCAGACTGGATGTGGGTCTGAGCAAGCTGATCTAGTGTGAGGTGTCCCTGCCCATGGCAGGGGGGTTGGAACTAGATGATCCTTGAGGTCCTTTCCAACCCTAATAATTCAAAGATTCTTTGATTAAATGCTGTGACTCCTTGTAGTGGGACTCTGTGCCAGCAAGGAGTAGGAGCATGGGTTAAAGAGTGTGGTCTTGTGGTAGCATTTCCCTGTAATTTGGGTTTTGGAGGCTCTACAGCCAGTCCAAGGATACAGATGCTGCACCTGCACATTGAGCAGTTCTAAACAGCTTAGAGATCCGTGACTGATTGTTGTCCTTAGGTCTCCCACATACCCTCAGTCAATCATCATCCTGCTTCTGCTTCATCTTTCATCTTATTTATTTATTTATTTATTTTTAAAGCCAGTGTGGCTCAGATGCTTGGAGCAGAGAGTCCTGTTTGTTCAGCTTGTCCAGGGGATTGATCCTGAGTTTTGAGCTGAGATTTGACACAGAACCTGAAAGAATCACTGCCACAGGAAGATTTCTTTATTATTTACATTTATTCAAAGAACTTGATGATCTTAAAGGTCTTTTCCTACCCAAATGATTCTGTGATCTTCTGTGCTGTCACCTTTCCTTTTGCTGAGGTTTGATATCTTTTATAATTTAATTACTCCATTTTGAATTACTGTTACTGCTGAATGTTATGACAAATGGTTATTTTTACCTGACCAGGAACCTTGTGTGCTGTGTAAGAAGCATCTCTGGCCAAGATTTAACATAAAAGCAAAAATACTTGAAGACAGCCTCAAAATCTTCCCTAAAGATCCATAAAACTTTTACTTTCTTTGACTGTGTTCTCTCATGAAGTTCAGGTGGATTATGTGTGTTCATGAATATGGTAATGTGCATCCAAGGCCTGAGACCTCCCAAGGTACCAAAGTAACTGGTATGGCTTTGAAAAGTCTTGATCACCCAGTATTTCCCATTAAACTCAAGCAATGATGCTGCTCACTGCCAGCCCAAATATTTAAGTGGGTAAGAGTAGGCTGGTGTGCAGAATTCCAGGCATTCACTTTTAAAACGCTGGAACTTCTTGCGGTAAGATTTTAATCCTTAAAGTACTGGAGGGCCCATGGCTCCTAATGGCCCCTTGCAAAATTAGGTTTGGCTTTTCCATTTAGCCTTCATGTGACTGTGCGGTGCCGCGCGGAGCAGGAATTCTTCGTCTTTCCTTAGCAGCCTGTCAGAACAGTGATTAAGCAGACAAAGGGATTGATTGGTTTTTAATGAAATAGTCTATCTGGCAAAAAATGGAGTTGGGCTCGCTGGAGACCATCCATGCTTTCTGTCACCTCTTCAGAAATTCATGAATAGTTCCCTCAAGAAAACACCACATCTTGTTTGTTTGTTTTTTTTTTTTCTAAAAGTCTGAAATGTGTTTTTAAACATTTTGATTTTTCATTCTAAGCAGCTGTGGTGGTTTGAGCCTTAACTGAGACTTAAGGGCTCAGATGGTGGCAAGGCTGAGAATCCCTCCTCTGCTCCCCCCTACTCCCACCCAACAGAGAGAAAAAAGAAGGGAAGGAGCAAATCCACCAAGGAATAATTTGGAGTTGGCTTGGAAGTAGAGAGGTAAAGGAGGTAAAGAGTTCCCTTTAAAATATATATATATATATATATATATATATATATATATATATATATACACAATAACAGGTAAGGTTCACAAGGAATGAGGATGGATGGGAGGAAAAGGAAACCCCAAGGATATAAAACCAGTCTCTCTGAAGAGGCGCAAAGGCAGCAGGGAGAAGGATCAGGCCCGACCACGTGGCAGAGGAGCAGGAAGGCAGATGCAGTAGCTCTCATCCAGGAAGGCAGGAGCCAAAAAGAGAGCTAAGGGCTGCAATGTCCTCCCTTTTATACCCTATCTGGGCAGGGAGGGGGAAGTGGAACAGACTCAGTTTCCCAGGGGCAAAACACCCTGCAGGGAGGACAAAGCACTCACAAGCCCTTCCCTCCCTTGTTTTCAGGATGGTTTTTAACATCACAGTAGCAATTTGTTCCACCCCCCCCTGCCCCCCAAAACCTCAAAAACCCCGCCAAATCCTGACTGAATGCAATCTTTATGAAAGGAGTAAGAATTGTTACATCTTGCCCAGAATGTGATGCCTTGATACTCTAAACGGTTCTGGAAAGGGGAGGGGAAATCTTGCCCAAAGTTGGGAAAGTTTTATTTCCCAACACTGCTTCTCCCTCCTCAACCTTCTCTCATCCATTTAACCAAAGGATCAGTTTTTCACGTAGCTCTGCCTCTAAGTCATGCAGCTATTAAAAAAATAATCATCCATTTGTACCGTTATAAAAAAGTCTAGATTGGAAGAGACCTCTAGAGATCATCTGGTCCAACCTTGCATTAAATTATTCTTAGTCTAACTTACGTCAGGCCTTGTCTGGCAGTCACAGGGGCCAGTTCAAATTTATCAAGGGCTGCTAATAAAACAACAGTTTCCAGCCTGTCCCGAAACCTGGGAAAAAAAAATTGAACTGAACCTTCTGGTACCTCTTGAGCTAATTTTCCTCATTCCCAAGTGTAACAGTATTTCATTAAAGAGGGAAAGGGAAAAGCCAACTGCATAGCTGCATAGCTGAATGCAGTTTTGCATGAATCTAGCAGTGCATGAATAACTGTATTTCACAGTCCTTACCAAAGATTCAAAGAATTGTTAATGTTGGAAGGGACCTCAAGGATCATCTAGTTCCAAGCCCCTTGCCATGGGCAGGGACACCTCACACTAGATCAGCTTGTTCACAGCCACATCCAGCCTTGTCTTAAAAACCTCCAGGGATGGGGCTTCTGCCACCTCCCTGGGCAATCTGTTTCAGTGTCTCACCACCCTCATGTTGAAGAACTTCTGCCTAACATCCAATCTGAATCTACCCATTTCTACTTTTGTTCCATTCCCTCTAGTCCTATCAGTACATGTCACCCTAAATAGTCGCTCCCCAGCTTTCTTGTAGGCCCCCTTAAGATACTGGAAAGCTACAATTAGGTCTCCTTGGTGCCTTCTCTTTTCCAGACTGAACAGTCCATCTCCCTCAGTCTGTCCTCACAGGAGAGGTGCTCCAGCCCTCTAATCATCCTTGTGGCCCTGCTCTGGACATGCTCCAGCATATCCAGATACTTGCTGTAACAGGGTCTCCAGAACTGGACACAGTACTCCCAGTAGGGTCTCACAAGAGCAGAATAGAGGGGGAGAGTTGCGTCTCTTGACCTGCTGGGTATGTTTCTCTTGATGCAACCCAGGATCTTGTTGGCTTTCTGGGGTGCCAGTGCACACTGGTGGCTCATGTTGAGCTTAAAGACTAGGCCTACAGGTAGCTTACCCCTTCATGAAGCAATCTGCCCAAGAGACCAGCTCCTCAAGCATTCCTTTCTTTGCCTTACACCACGTTCATAACTTCTTTATCTAGCTGCTGCCACTTCAGCTGATAGCTAGAATACACATTGCATTGAAAATTACCACCATCCGCCAGAGCAGGGGAAACTCTTCCACAGCCTTCCTCTTGTCTTGGGTTGAGTGGATAGAAAGCTGTTTTACCCCTCTCCAAAGCAGTAAAATAAAACCATTCCCTAGAACACAGAATTGGAAAGTTTAAATGGAAATACAAATATATACAGAAATACAAAATACACAAACTCACAGTCAGCCTCACCCAGTTCTCCAACCTGGGCTTTTTTTTCCAACCCCCCGCCAGGCCAACATCTTCCAAAAATGTTCCCCCTCAAAGAGGCCAAACACCAGGCCTTAATTTCCTCTCCCCACTCTGCTACCCCGATCCCAGGCCTGAATTGTGTAGCTAAATGTTAACTTTGCCAAGGCTGCAACCTCCTCTGCAAGAGAGAGTGGTCCATATCAGGAGCAGGAGAGAGGGAGAAAAGGGCAGAACAGACATTTATGCTCATTTATATAGAGAGTGCAGGATAACAAAGATTACACTTTTCCTGTGTCCAAACTCCTTGTACTTCTCTGGTACTCCTGGAGGACTTTGTCTCTGTTTGAGACATCCAGTGTTAAAAACACAAAACCTCTCCATCTCCTTGGCTCTCAGGAGTCATTGTGCTCTCATACGAGAGACTTTTATCACAGAAGTGTCCTTTCCCTTCCCCTTTCTCTCTGCACCTTGCACTGGAAGCTATTTCTCTAGGAGAGGGTGCTCACAGACCCTCAACATGGGTGGTTCACTCAATTTTTGCCATGCTAGTATGACCATCCTTTCTTCAATTCATGCCAGGCTTCCTCGCCTTCAGGAAAGAGCCTGCCAAGCACAACAGGCACAGCCTGTCCAAAACAAACACACTTTAGGCCCCTCCACTACTCCCTTTCACTTTTCATCCCCAGATGCCAACAAAATACTCTCGGGGTTTCCTCACTCCACAACTGTTGGGTGCTCTTCCAGCTCTTAGCCCCCAGGCTTAGGTTTGGCTTGTCAATTCTAACGCTGGGTGTTAAACTACAATTTAAAACCAGTTATAACCTTAAGCACAATTATTTAATCACAGCGTTTAGCAGATTACAAGTTGAAAACACTATATAAACATCAGGCTGGATTTTCAGGCTATGTGCACTTGAAGGCAGGGCATGGAGATGGCATTGCCTTTCCATTATCTTTCCGCCCATCGCCCGTGTCGTTAATGGCAGCGAATAATAGCTACAGGGCTTGCTATCGTTTCCTCCATCTTGCAACAGTCTCACAGCCTGTTACTCTGTCAGCAATTGCTGGAGGGAAGTGTTCTCTAGAAAAACCTCCACCTACTTTCGAGATGGCTTCTGACACGCCTCCATCCGAAGGATACCGGGGAGTGTGAATAATCAGCTGCCCGTTTGAGGCAGCCTTGAAAGCCACTCCTGGAATTTGGCTCTGCCTTCACAGGAGGCTGTTCTGCAGAGCCTGTGTCACTCAGATTAAATAAGCAGTGCAGAGGTCCGTCATTTTTGCAGCCTGCCTGCCCCCAACCAGCTTAATACACAGGTGTATATTTGTCCTACACTGACACTTTTTTCTTCCCTCAGACAACAGAACTGAAGAGAAGCATTTGTGAAATTTTATTTAGCTGATGAAATCTTTACGGTACAATTTTTTTTTTTTTTTAAGAGGTCTTTGAAGTTTTCAAAATGGATTGGTGTGACTTGAAGTGCAAAGCTCCTGCATGCCTTGCTTGTGGGGAAACTGAGGCGGAGTATAAGGCTTTATCTTCAATCTGCAGGCCTAGGGTAGAAATAGAACCTCTGATTTGAGCCAGATTTTTTTCAGTGGTGCTCAGTGAAAGGATAAGGGGCAATGAGCACAAATTGGAGTGCAGGAGATTCCATCTGAACATGAAAGGGAGAAGGGCAACAAAGCTGGTGTGGGGTTTGGAGCACAAGCCCTATGAGGAGAGGCTGAGGGAGCTGGGGTTGCTTAGCCTGGAGAAGAGGAGGCTCAGGGGAGACCTTCTTGCTGTCTACAACTACCTGAAGGGAGGTTGTAGTCAGGTGGGGGTTGGGCTCTTCTCCCAAGCAAGCAGCACCAGAACAAGAGGACATAGTCTCAAGCTCTGCCAGGGGAGGTTTAGGCTGGATGTTAGGAAGAAGCTCTTCATAGAAAGAGTGATTGCCCATTGGAATGAGGTGCCCAGGGAGGTGGTGGAGTCACCATCACTGGAGGTGTTTAGGAAGAGACTGGATGGGGTGCTTGGTTGCATGGTTTAGTTGATTAGATGGTGTTGGATGATAAGTTGGACTTGATGATCTTTTCCAACCTGCTTAACTCCATTCCATTCCATTCCATTCCATTCCATTCCATTCCATTCCATTCCATTCCATTCCATTCCATTCCATTCCATTCCATTCCATTCCATTCCATTCCATTCCATTCCATTCCATTCCATTCCATTCCATTCCATTCCATTCCATTCCATTCCATTCCATCTTTCTTACTCTCCACCGATAGTGAATTTGCCAGAAATTTTCATGTTGGCCATCCCAGTGGGAAATCTAGCAGATTAATATCCCTAGGAAAAATATTTGGGGTTTGATCCCCCAAACCCGGAGTGACAACAACCTGGGTCAGCCTATTTCTCAACTGCCAGGTGCCTCATCTCAAGGTGAACCAATATTGGTTTTTCCCTTTCCTCCAGAAGTGTTAAAACCCAAAACACTTTGCAGAGTGCCCTAATGTTTATGCTGGCTTGGCAGAGTCTCTGCTCAGCAAAGGTCTTCCAAAAGTGTCAGGATGAAAGCACCTCTAGGAATACACTGTCTTTGGGTGATGGCAGAATCAGAGGGCAGTTGCTCAACCTCAGATGGATGATGTATGTGACAAGCAATCCCTTAATACAGGCCTACTGTACTGCATTTTAGAGACACCTTGTAGATGTGGTGCTGAGGGAAGTGGTTTAGTGTTGACCTGACAGTACTGGGTTAAGAGTTGGGCTTTGTGATATTCAAGTTCTCTTCCAACCAAAATGATTCTATGATGTTATCGTATGCCTGGAATAATGGACGACTGGAATTGCTCCAGTATTGGAAATGACCTCTAAGATCAAGTCCAAATATCGACTTGACACCCCCACAACTATTAACCATATTCACAAGTGCCATGTCTACACATTTTTTAAACATCTCTGAAGACAGTGACTCCACCACCTCCCTGGGCAGCTTCACCATTCTTTCAGTAAATAAATTTTTCCTAATATGAAACCTAAACCTCCCCCGTTGCAATTTCAGGCTATTTCCTCTTGTTCTATCACTTGATACCGAGAAGAAGAGACCAACACCCATCTCACTTCACCCTCCTTTCAGATAGTTGTAGAGAATAATGAGGTCTCCTCTGAGCTTCCTCTTTTCCAAACTAAACAAGCCCAGTTCCCTCAGCCACTCCTCATAAGACTTATCTAGACACTTCACTAGCTTCATTGCCCTTCTTTGGACAGACTACATCTACTTAATGTCTTTCTTGTTGTCAGGGTCCCAAAATTCCAGTATTCCAAGTGTGACCTCATTAGTGCTGAGTACAGGGGCAAGATCACTTCTTTACTGCTGCTGGTCACATTATTCCTGCTACAGGTCAGGATGCTCTTGGCCTTTTTGGCCACCTGAGCATGCTGCTAGCTTATATTCAGCTGGTTGTTCAACAGCATCCCTAGGTCATTTTCTGCCAGGCAGCTTTCCATCCACTCTCTCACAAGTCCATAGCATTGTATGGGGTTGTTGTGACCCAAGTGCTGGGCTCAGCACTTGGCCTTGTTAAACGTCATATAACTGACCTTGGTCCACCAATCCAGCCTGTCCAGATCCATTTGCAGAGCCTTCCTGCCCTCAAGCAGCTCAACATTCCCAGCTGGTTTCATGTCATCTGCAAATTTACTGAGGGTACTCTCAATACTCTCATCCAGATCATTGATAAAGATATTAAAGAAAAGTGGTCCCAATACTTATCCCTGTGGAACACCACAAGTGACTGGCCAGTAACTGGATTTAACTCTTCACCACCACTCTTCAGGCTCACCATCCAGCCAGTTTTTCATCCAGTGAAGTGTCCATGTATCTAAGCCACATGCAGCTGGTTTCTCCAGGAGGATGATGTGGAAGATCATGTCAGATACTTTAGTAAAGTCCAGGTAAACAACAGCTACAGCCTTTACCTCATCCACTAATCAGGTCAATGTCAACTTGTCATAAAAGGAGATCAGGTTCATCGTGCAGGACCTGCCCTTCATGAACCCATATTGACTGGGCCTGATCACTGGTTTGCCCTGTACGCATTGCATAACAACACTCAAGATCTGCTCCATGACCTTCCTGAGGTCAGACTGAAAGGTCTGTGGATCCCTGGGTCCTCATTCTGGCCCTTCTTGTAGATGGGCATCATATTTGCCAATCCCCAGTCAGCTGGAACCTCCTCAGTTAGCCAGGACTGCTGGTAAATGATGGAAAGTGGCTTAGTGAGCACTTCTGCCAGCTCCCCCGCTACCCTTGGGTGTACACCATCCAGCCCCATAGACTTGTGTATGCCTGAGTGGTGCAGCAGGTCTCCAGCCATCTCTTCTTGGACTATGGGGGCTCTGTTCTGCTCTCCATCCCTATCCCCCAGCTCAGAGGGCTGGGTATCCAGTAAACAACTGAGGCAAAGAAGGTATGGAGCACATCAGCCTTTTCCTCATCCTTGACTGCTCCTCCTGAATCCAACAAAGGACAGAGATTCTCCTTAGTCTTTCTTTTGTTGCTAATATATTTGTAGAAGGATTTCCTGTTCTTTTTAACAGCTGAAGCCAAATTAATTGTCAGATAGGCTTCGGCCCTTCTAATTTTCTCCTAGCACAGCCTCATGACAATTTTGTAGTCTTCCTGAGTGTCCTGCCCTTTGTACTAATGACCATAAACTCTCCTTTTCTCCCTAAGCTGCAACGAAATCTCTCTATTCAGCCAGGCTGGCCTTCTTTCACACTGATTTCTGAATCTTAAAGACTTTCCTTTTGAACAGCATTCACATTTCCTGGACTGCTTAGCCCTTCAACACTATTTCCCAATGAATTCTGTCTGCCAGTCTCTGAAACAGGACAAAATCTGCCCACTGGAAGTTCAAAGTGGCAGTTCTGTTGACCCCCATCCCCCTTCTCCCAACAACTGCGAACTCTATTGTGTGAATGTTCATCTCTTCTAGCATTTTAAACATTTTGCTTTCAGATGCTGTGATCAAAAAGTGTGCAGGTGCCTTAAAACAGTTTGTACCATTTAGTCTTCATCACAGCCACAGGTCTACACAGATTTGGTTCCAGCTAATCCTGAGAAGAGCCCCTTGGGATGGCACCATTCCTGTGCCACAAGATAGGTACAATTTCCAGTGCAACCATACAGAGGGAATACATGTCAGAACAAATTAGACTGTGATCTTTCTGGGGTGCTGACTATGTATGCAAGCTACAGAATCCATTTGTGGGGCTTTTTCAGCACCTTCCCACTACAGGGTCTGTCTTGTGCCTTCAGAGATTGGCTGACAGAGCACTGGAATAGGTTCTGTTCAGAGAGGTTTTGGAGTCTCCTTCTCTGAAGAGATTCTAAGCCTTCCCAGATGTGATTCTGTGCAGCCTGTGCTGGGTGGCCCTCCTATAGCAGGGTAGTTAGTCTAGATAATCTCCTGAGATCCCTTCCAACCATAACCACCTTGGGATTCTGTGACTGTGATGTTCTGTGGCTTTTGCATGGAAGACGAAAGAAAGGTGAGTTGTGCTGTCCTGTGCATTTCCACAAAGTCTAGAGGCAGTCTGACCCTGAATGTTGATGATTCAAGTTAAAATTGTGTCCAGATGCTAAAAAGCATTTTTTATTCCTCCCCTCTCTTATTATCCCCAATACACAAATCTTTTTTTTTTTTTTTCAGAAGTAGATTACCTTCTAAAATCAAAAGCTCTAATTAGTTCTACCATTTTGTCTGCAACTGGAGCTGTTAACATCTCATATCATGCTCCAATAAATTTGCCCACAGAGATTAACAACATTTGAGGGGGGAAAAAAAAAAAAGAGGGAAAGTAAGCTCATTGTATTGAATATCAGAAACTATTCTTCTAATTAACCCAGGTACAGAATGGCATTAACATGGCTGTTCTGCTTCTGGGAGCAAATCAGTGTCTCTATGTGGTGCTCTGCTGCACCACCTCCTAGATGCAGAGCTAGGCTGGATGTGTCTAACACAGTGCTGTGTGCCTCCCGCAGGGAAAATCCCCCTGTAAAATAGAGCATTTCTGCTCCTTACAAAAAAAAACCCAACAAAGTAGAGAGAAGCCTTTGCTGAGGAATGATTATTGCTGAAGGTAGTTCAACTGGAGCAGAATGATGTAAGTCCATTGAATCCAGTCTCTCTACAGAGAACTAGAGGCTGAAGTTTTTTGAACCTAGTTACATTTCAAAAGAATGGTAGATGTCCATTGGAGACTGAGTGCAGGCAGATATAAAAACAGGCAGCTACTGGATGTTCACTTGAGTGCTGCAAGTGAAGGAAATGGGAGCTACGGACACTGGCTATTTGTGTTGGACAAAATGGAACAAGAAGACACAGTCTCAAGCTATGCCACGGGAGGTTTAGGTTGGAGCTTAGGAAGAAATTCTACACAGAAAGAGTGATTGCCCATTGGAATGGGCTGCCCAGGGAGGTGGTGGAGTCACCATCATTGGAGGTGTTTAGGAGGAGACTTGATAGGGTGCTTGGTTGTATGGTTTAGTTGATTAGGTGGTGTTGGATGATAGCTTGGAGGCGATGATCTTGAAGGTCTCTTCCAACCTATTCTATTCTATTCTATTCTATTCTATTCTATTCTATTCTATTCTATTCTATTCTATTCTATTCTATTCTATTCTATTCTATTCTATTCTATTCTATTCTATTCTATCCACATAAAGGATAGGACCAGAAATATGAATGGGAATAATTTCCCTCCTCCCCCCCCTAAAAAAATAGCAAAGTTCTGTGCATGTGGTTCCATGCTTCCTGATTCCAACAGGGGCTCGAAATGGAAATGCCAAACACAGTATGCAGGGCATGATGGATCACCATGTATGCATAGGAATAAAAGGGTTGTCATTGGAAGTAATTTTGCGTTGAATTACACAATGTGTAATCCAATTGAAATCAGCAGAACGGCACAAGGTGTAATGTAGTGTGCAAAACGTGATCCATTGCATGCAATTTCAACAACAGGGATACTGTGCCACTCATCTAAGTAATGTGCTAAAATTGAATTTGTGAAAGGTGGTGGGAGAAGAATTGTGAAGAATGGATGCATTTTGTAATTGGGAAATACTCTCTCAGAAGGTGACTGAATAGATATGTTTAAGGCTAACATATTACCCTTGGAAATGGTTTGCTTTGTAATGGTGCTGTTGGACCCTTGAAATTCAGCAAGTTCCCTCACTGGAATAGTGTGGGACCAGCCAAGCCTGCCAGCCAGGGAGCACTCAGGATCCATTTTCCCCATTGACGTGTGTCACATTATCTAATAGCATTCCTAAACGAACTCCATCATCGTCATCAGTAAATCTTTTTCTCACGCCGTCGACCAACAGCGTTTCCCCAGGAGAAAGCAGCAGGTCTCATGCTGGCATGCCTTGGCACAGTGCACTCTGTTGCCTGCAGGAAAAAAAAACACAACAACCAACCAAAAACCAAACCCTACAAAAATTCCCATGCTGTATTTTTGCTTCAACAGTAGGAAAATATGGTGTGTTCCAGGAGTGATTTGGGAGTGAGAAAAAAGTGGGTGCTATGATTTTGGCCTAAGCTGCTCAGGATGGTGCATGGATCCTTTGCCAGTGTCCTGTCAAAGCTGACAAAGTGAGTTTATTGAAGGCTTGCAATATAAACATAAGGCACAGTTATGTGGTTTCCTTGTTAGCTTCGGTCTCAACTGAGGATAAGAAACATGATATGTGATACCTCTAAAACTTTTTAAACATTGAGAAGTAGTCTGGTGATGTAGCCATTACAAGTGTCTTTAGTTCAATTTCTATAGAAGCAGAATCATAGAGTTGTTAGGGTTGGAAGGGACCTCAAGGATCATCTACTTCCAGCCCTCCTACCATGGGCAGGGACACCACACACTAGATCATGTTTCTCAGAGCCACATCCAGCCTGGCTAGTATTGTGTTTTCAAGACACAATCTCCTATCCAGTCCCCTGATTAATGTTCTTCAGTTTGAGGACGTCATTCAAGTGTGATTTTTCATGGAATTGTGTCTGTGGTACTCACCAAAATATGAAGCTCTATGCAAAACACTCTACCTCCCCTCCCCCATGTATTTAGTGCTAATCTGGAATAACCTTGTGCCTCCCAGGAATCTTATTTTATGTCTGCAGCTGATGTAATATGGATAATATGTATCTATAATTGTAGATTATAATGTTAGATGTGAATCTAAAGTACTAATAATATGCTTTAATAAAGGCATTTGGCTTCTATATGCAACCTAGATCAGTCTGTTCAGTCTGGAGAAGAGAAGGCTCCAAGGAGACCTTATTGTGGCCTTCCAGTATCTGAAGGGGGCCTACAAGAAAGCTGGGGAGGGACTTTTTAGGGTGTCAGGTAGTGATAGGACTAGGGGGAATGGAACAAAACTAGAAATGGGTAGATTCAGATTGGATGTTAGGAATAAGTTGTCCCTGTGAGGGTGGTGAGATGCTGGAACAGATTGCCCAGGGAGGTGATGGAAGCCCCATCCCTGAGGTTTTTAAGGCCAGGCTGGACGTGGCTCTGAGCAATCTGATCTAGTGTGAGGTGTCCCTGCCCATGGCAGGGGGTTCAAACTAGATGATCCTTGAGGTCTCTCCCAACCCTAAGCATTCTGTGATTCTACATAAATTGAACTAAAGGCACTTGTAATGGCCACAAGATGAGGTAAATTTAATAGATATGACAATTAATCGTTTTTAGTTTTCCTATGTATTTTTTCCCCCCAAAAATGGAGACTTAACATTGCTTTGTGGATTGCGTATCAGGTCACTATGTTCTCTGAAACTCAAGTTTTATTTTTAACACCAGAACATTTAGATGAGTAAATCTGGCAACACAAAATATTAGAATAAAACCTCAAAATGTTTACTTGTGAAAGTTTCAAGATTTCCTAAACTGTTTCCTAGTTTTAAATAATTGCTATGACTAGGGAGGTCATTCTGCCCCTGAACTCAGCACTGGTTAGGCCACACCTTGAGTCATAGTTTCATAGTTTCATTCAGGGTTGGAAGGGACCACAAGGATCATCTAGTTCCAACCCCCCTGCCATGGGCAGGGACACCCCACACTAGATCAGTCCTGTGTCCAGTTCTGGGCCCCTCAGATTAGGAAAGATGTTGAGTTGCTGGAACGTGTCCAGAGAAGGGCAGCAAAGCTGGGGAGGGGTTTGGGGCACAGCCCTATGAGGAGAGGCTGAGGGAGCTGGGGTTGCTTAGCCTGGAGAAGAGGAGGCTCAGGGGAGACCTTCTTGCTCTCTACAACTACCTGAAGGGAGGTTGTAGCCAGGCAGGGGTTGGTCTCTTCTCCCAGACAGCCTGTGACAGAACAAGAAGACACAGCCTCAAGCTGTGCCAGGGGACATTTAGGCTGGGTGTTAGGAAGAAGTTGTTCATAGAAGGAGTGATTTGCCATTGGAATGGGCTGCCCAGGGAGGTGGTGGAGTCACCATCATTGGAGGTGTTTAAAAAGCATGGATGAAGCATGTATTGCCATGGTTTAGTGGATTAGATAGCGATAGGTAATAGGTTGGACTTGATGATCTGAGAGGTCTTTTCCAGCCTAGTTAATTCTGTGATTCTGTGTGATTCTGCGATTCAATTAAGAACCTACAATTTCCTTGGAAATCTAGTAATGTTTTTTTTTCATTGTCCAGGAACTCTCTCTGCTTTATGCAGTTTTGGGTTGAATAGACCTAGTCCAACCTTTCTGCTTTAGCATCATGTTACCGAGAGCAGGTTGCCAAGATTGCATCCAGGTGGGGTTTGAATCTCTCCAGAGAAGAAGACTCCACAGTATTTCTGGGCAGCCTGGTGCAATGCTCTGGCATCATCAAAGCAAAGAAATGTTTCCTTATGTTTATGGGAAATCTGCTGTGTTCCAGTTTGTACCTGATGCCCCTTTTCCTATCACTGGTCACTACTGAAAAAAGTCTGGCCTCATCATCTTGATGTGCTCCTTTTAGATATTGATAAACATTAAAAAGATCTCAATAAATGCTTATTAAGCTTTTAATAATCATCCACCTGGGTAATAATACTTCCTTCATTTTCACATTGGTCAGAAAGGCATGTAACCAACCCAGCAGTTTTGTCTATTCTTTCATTAAACTAAAAAGTAGATCAATAGTACAACATGAACGGAATAATTTGCCTGTTCTTCAAATTCCTTGCTGTACCCTTGATGTGATATTGATACAGGCTCTTTATGGAGGAGAAGGTGTTTCAGAAATGTAGCTAAGTCATGCTATGTCTCTGGTACTCTCAGGACATAGGCTGTATAATTGACTACAGACATCTTAGCTTAAAAGCTGTCTTAGAGTTTCATCCAGTCCTAGTAATATGTGTGCAGTCCCATGGGCTGCATCGAAGGATTATGCTAATTTTATTAGCAACATCCCTTGCTTTAATTAAAGTGTACAAATTCCCACTTGGTCACTGTTGTGCTAACACCCTTCATTCCATTTTTATTTGAATTTATAGATAATCTGTGGTTTTGCACTTCAGTTACAGTTTCCTGAGTTATCCATTGTGTATTCCCCAGGAAATAACATAGCTTTGAGGGGTGAAGAGGGTTTCAAATTGAGTTAACAGGTTTGAGTGAACCTCTGGATCAAACTAAAGACCTAAGTTTGTAAAGATGGACAAGTCTTTGTAGGAACAAATATCCAAAGTAACTTGCTGTCCGAAGGTACCGAGCTGAAGGGAGGTACATGAAGGGAGGTTGTAGCCAGGAGGGGGTTGGTCTCTTCTTTCTAGCAACCAGCACCAGAACAAGAGGACACAGACTCAAGCTGCACTAGGGGAGGTTTAGGTTTGAGGTGAGGAGAAAGTTCTTCACAGAGAGAGTTGTTAGCCATTGGAATGGGCTGCCCCGGGAGGTGGTAGAGTCATCATCCCTGGAGATGTTGAAGAGGGGATTGGATGTGGCACTTGGTGCCATAGTTTAGTAGTCATGACGTGTTGGGCTTGATGATCTTTGAGGGCTTTTCCAACCTTATCAATTCTATGATTCTATATGCTGCTGTTCAAAATACCTGCAAGTGAGCTCTGTATTAACATTTACTTTACAGTGTTTACAGCATGAAGCAGAGTGCTGTGAATTCCTTAGCGGACTGTTAATTTACATGTTAGACACTTTCAAATGTTTCCAAAAGCAAATGTGAAATGATTAGTAATCTCTTCACATGCTCACAAAATGTTATTAGCAAAATGCCTTGGGCAGTGCATTATGTTGACTAAAGCTGATAATTTTGTATTTTTAAGACTCAGGCAGCTCTCCATACCCCCAACAAATCTTATGACCTGCCCAGACCTCCTGGTCACATCAGGAGGTGTGTGTTGTTCTGAGAGGGAAAAGACCAGAAAAAATCTACCAAATCCCACCAAGACCTCAAGCTGCACCAGGGGAAGTTTAGGTGGGATGTGAGAAAGAAATTCTTCAGAGAAAGAGTGATTTGCCACTGGAATGGACTGCCCGGGGAGGTGGTGGACTCACCGTCATTGGAAGTGTTTAAAAACAGACTGGATGAGGCACTTAGTGCCGTGGTTTAGTTGATTAGATGGTGTTGGGCAATAGGTTGGACTCAATGTTGTTGAAGGTCTCTTCCAACCTGCAAAATTCTGTACTCTGTATTCAGTTCTGTAAAAGCAGTGATATAAGGCTTGTATCATAGAATCATAGAATTGATAAGGTTGGAAAAGACCTCAAAGATCATCAATTACAACCTGTCACCCAACACCTCATGACTACTAAACTATGGCACCAAGTGCCATGTCCATGTCCCTCTTGAACACCTCCAAGGACGGTGACTCCACCACCTCCCTGGGCAGCCCATTCCAATGGCTAACAACTCTCTCTGTGAAGAACTTTCTCCTCACCTCAAGCCTAAACCTCCCCTAGTGCAGCTTAAGTCTGTGTCCTCTTGTTCTGGTGCTGGTTGCTAGAGAGAAGAGACCAACCCCCTCCTAGCTACAACCTCCCTTCAGGTAGTTGTAGACAGCAATAAGGTCTCCCCTGTGCCTCCTTTTCTCTAGGCTAAACAATCCCAGCTCCTTCAGCCTCTCCTCTCCTTGTAATGATATTCAATATTCAGAAGTCTTCCCTGAACATCTTCTCCGGACTTCTGCAGCTCAAAATGACCTATTATTTGTAAAATCACTGCAAAGAGGTGACTCTGGCATTTACCACTCATTCTACCTGGATAGGTTTTAAAAAGCATGAATTGCTCTGGGGAAACAAAACCAGGTTCTTCTTTGTACTTCTGCATAACTTTCTGTCTTCGTCTGTGTGTGGTTCTGGCAGAGCCAAAGCCCTGGATGAAATACCTCTCATGCTCCTCAAGGAGGGGTTGAGGTGGTTCTTTTATTTTTTTTTCTTTTCTTTTTCTTCCTTTTTTTTTCCTTTTCAGAGGGCCAAACAGCAAGCTGTTTGGTGGTATTTGTCAAGGTATCTCTTTTTTTGGATAATGGTTTCCATGCCTCGCAGACCCAAATTTAACACGACACTTCCTCCTAATCGCCAATTATTCTGTCCAGAAGAGCTGCCCGAAAGTCTGCTCTTGGAAGTTTCACACCAGACCCACAGGATATCAAAGAACATGGGGGATTAAAATGCAATAAAAGCTGCTGCGGTATCAAGGCTGTGCAAAAAAGAAAAAAAAACCCCGCACACCAGCGGCATGCTGCCTGTGCCGCTTGCAACGTGCTCTTCAGACATTTGCATTTGCAGCTATGAAGTAATTGAATAAAGAAATGCATCATCATTTTCTTTTCTAGCACATGGGTGAATTATTTTGCCACCGTGGGAAGGGGTGGTTCGTATAACATCACGGCGCTTTGTGCCGGAGAAAAACAATTACAGTGAATAAGGTAGAATGGCTCTGTTATTGCAGTACATAAGACTTTGATTACATGCTGCCAAGATTCATACCAGCCTAGTAGTTGTTGACAGATAAAGTAACAAAAATGAAACTCATTTATTTTTTCTTTATTGAGACCTCAAGGTAAAGCAAATTTTCAGTTCTTGTACTTACTACGCTGAAGGAACAGAGGCTGACAGTCAAAATGTGCTGGTCCAGAAATATAAATTAAACCTGGTTTCATATCAAAGTTTCATTTAGTCTCTGAAAAGGAGCTGATGCTTGGATTATTTTTGATCCTAAACCAAACACACTGTAGAATACTATAGTGTATCTGAGAGGATTTAAACCCCCCTCATTATACTTAGCCCCTTACGTATTTGCAGGGATATGGAGCTACATCTATTCATGCAAATTTCAAACTTGCTCCTGACTTAATTATTTTCCTTTTCCTCTGTTTAGTAAGAACTTGCTGCCTGCAAACCAATGGGAGGGCGGTTTCAAGAGAGTGCAGTGCTTTTACTGAAGGAAGGGCACATTTTTGAAGAATAAGCCCTCCCTTCCCTCTTGTGTAAAGAAAATTATTTTGGCTTTTACTGGGAGTTCCTCCAGGCAGCAGCAGGGATGCTGCATTATTCCTTGATAAGTCTAACAAATTACTTTTTGTCTTTCTTTTTTTTCATTTTTTTTTCCCCTAAACTTGATTAGTTTCTAAAGAGCAGCTAAACCTAGCTGTGGAAATGGGAAAAAAAAAAAGTGCTAAAATGAGCGGTTTTTATCCCATCAGACTCTTGGATCAGTTACCTAGCCCAACCGAATATAATTGCTGTTCAGATTAATGAGGCAGTATTCTAGTTTCTCCTCTGTAATTAAACACTTCTCTGCTTGGATCCAGCGCTGAGGATGCACCAGACGTTGAAACCTCAGCGGTGAAATTTAAAGCTGTTGAAATTGGAGGGGTCAGCTGGAAAACACAAAGTCCTCCGCGGCGTGGCCGTATCTGTACAGCACGTCTCAAGAACAATTTGGTTTATGTTGGGGATGGGGGTTGAGGAGGGGGATGCCTGGATGATGATTATTTTCATTCTCCTTATCTTTCCATCATCTAAATTTGAGAATTTTTCTCATTAGCTCCTGAGTAAAAGTAACACGAAGTACACTTGTTTCCCAAATTACCTTTCCTGACCTTTCACAAGATGATAATTGCAGTACTGGTAGGCTTAGAAGACTTGTTAAAAAAATTAAGCTTATAAAGTAGCAAAAAATGCCCCTTTGCTTGCTGGTGTCGATTTCAGAATTAACATTTTGGTTCATGTGCTTCTAATAATCGCTGACCCTTACTTCATGTGCCTTCCACAGGAAATGAATACAGCAGAAATTACTTTGACCCATTGATGGATGAGGAAATAAACCCAAGGCAGTGTGGGATGGAGGTCAGTGGAGAAGGTGAGGCAGAATTAAGTATGTAATTTTGGTGTCAGAATATTCTTTTCCATTCATGAAAATGAGGTGACAAAGATCACATGTGCCCTTCTATTTAAATATTGAGGTTTACAATTTGAATTATAAGCCTTAACCACTCAGAACATGATAGGCAATGGACATAGTCTTTGATCAAGGACTGGGAGTCAATGGATGGGTAAAAATGAGGCAGTGTTGTACTCATTCTGCTACCATAGCATGCTTTGGGAATGTTGTTTGCACCATTTTCCCCTATAATTAATGAAGTTAGTCCACAGCTGAGTACTAAGCTGTAGCTTTCTTGCAGTCCTGCTCCCAAAATCCATCTCAGGAGAGCAGCTATTTCCACACAATCACACAGAATGCTAAGGGTTGAAAAGGACCTCTGGAGGTTATCTAGAGTCACCCAGAGGAGACTACACAGGATCACATCCATGCCGTTTCAAATCTCTCTAGAGCAGGATTGTCTGTGGACCTTTCTGAGCAGCCTGGTCCAGTGTTTTGCCACCCTCAAAAGAAAGGAGTTTTTCCTCATGTTCAGATGAAACTTCTTGTGCTCCAGTTAGTGCCTGTTGCCCCTTGTCCTGTTGCTGGGCAACACTGAAAAGAATTTGGCTCCATCCTCTTGACCCTTGCCCTTTAGATGTTGGTAAGCAGCTACACAATCTTGCCTCAGTCTTCTTCAGGCTGTATAGCCTCACGTTTCTCAGCCTTTCATAATGAGATAGATGCTTTAACCTCTTCATCATCTTTGTAGCCTCTTCTCAATTCTCTAGAGTAGCTGCTTGTCTTTCTTGAGCAAGGGAGCCCAGGACTAGTCACAGTACTCCAGATGTGGCCTCACCAAGGCAGAGTAGAGGGAGAAGAGAACCTCCCTCGACCTGCTGGCTGCATTCTTCTTAATGCACTCAGTAATATACATACATACATATATAGGGGTGTGTGTGTGTATGTGTGTTTGTGTGTATAACAAATCACTATTTCTTTTCTGAGCATCTATTACTGAGCTGAGTGTGTGTTTGCATAAGAGAAGGAAACCTCAGAATCTGTAGGAGTTTCCCGCACACAAAAAGGCTTTTTTGTTTTGTTTTGTTTTTCTTTTTGACAGTTTAGCCAAAATGTTTAGCCTTGCTGTCTGTGGGCATTAGCAAGGAGTGGGAGGGTGTGACTCTACAGAGCTGGGAGAACAGAAGTTATGCATAGGTATGAGAGAGATTAACTAGGAGCTATTGTCTAGTAGAGGAAATTTTCCTTAGCTGTCATGGCTTTTAGATAAAAAAAGGGTGGGAACGGGCCTGCCTGAATTTGCATGGACTTAAGTAAGAACATCATGATGGTAATGAAGTGCTTAGCTGTGCACTGAAAACTTTGGCCCAGGTCCTGTTGTTGAGCACCTGCGAGCAGGCAGCATGCAAGACCCAGTTCTTCTGTGTTCCCATGCTGCTTTAAACCTTGTGCTTATTTGCACTTGCAGGGTTTCTCTGTTCATGCAGTTGCAGACAAATCTGAAAAACCTTGCCTCAAAGGGTCTCAAAGTAGTTCACTTCTGAAATTCATGAGAAACTTTGAGGTTTAAACTTCTAAGGCAGAAACTTTTGTGACTGGACAAAAACAATCTCTAATGCATGCCAATAAGTTGAATAAGTATACTGATGAAAAAAACTCAAGGTTTATTGAGGCTGAATTACACCTAGCCCCTACCATTTCCCTGTTCATTCCAGCAATGTGATACCATGGAAGTCAGCTTCTGGCTCAGAGCTTTTAAATGAGATATTTATTTTTTTTCCTGGTGATGCTGCCTTGGTTGATCTCATGAATAGGCTTTATGAGTCATGATCTGCTTCATAACCAGAGAATGAAAAGTGGATTAGACTTCTATAACCATGCATGTGTGCCTAAAAGCATGTAGGAATAAAGTGGTGCCATAAAAGGTACATGGAAGTACAGTTTTTATGAGGAGAAAACATTCTCTTGCCTGTGTCTAAGAAGCTGAGTGGTACACAGCTAACCTTAAATGTTCAGGGGGGCTTGTTTGGTTGGTTTTGGCTTTTGGTTTTGGCTTGTTCATTTGTTTTATTTGGAACAGATTAAAGCTCTGAGAAAGTATATCCAATTCTAGGGTGAGAGTGGAGAGGTGGTTCTAGGCATCTACACATCAGACTAGACCTGAGATGCATGTGTGAACAGCTGTCCTTTGGTGTTCCTCTTTTTCCTTCCCAGTAAAAATGTCACTCATAGGTTGGGGTAACCCTTGTTTTTTTAAAGGTATATTAGCAAGGCACTGGCCTCAGTTTTGTTATATTGACACCTGAAGAGCAGTTATAACACCTTGTGAACACCTCTGCCCAAGAGTGAGTTTTCCACCTAGGAGGTATTCAAAAGCTGTCTGATCAAGGTCCTGGGTTTCTTGGCTCTAGGTGATCCTGTTTGAGCAAGGGGGCTGGACCCAGTGACCTCCAGAGGCCTCTTCACATCTCAACCAGTCTGATTTAGTGATACTCACAAACCACTGTCATTTTTCCTTGCAGAAGTGTACAATAAGTAGAATCACATTTTTATGTAGTGGATAGAGTTAAAAGGATGTGCAGAACTGAAGTCTGGTCGTGCATGGTCATCCTCTGATTTGAAACCATCCCCCTTTACCTTCTCTTTCCAGCTAGCAGCTTGTCATTAGCAAGTGGCAAAGGCAGAATAAGATGAAGAAATCAGGGCAAACTTTAAGGTTACACTCTTCTTATATTTTAAACAAGTCGGGCCCAAAGCCCAAAGAGAATAGCTGGTGAGAAGCAAATCTTCAGCCACTAACTCTATTACACAAAGTTAAATATCATTTTAATGTGTTCATCATATGGGATTCTTTAATGGGTTATTCTGTGAAAATTAAGATATTGGCAATTATCTTTTCTATATTTGATAAATTAATTTTATTTTTTTTTTCTTCTTCTGGAAAGTTATCTGAGTTGATAATGCCCTGAGAACAAACCACACCCCACTATGGATTTGCTTCCTCCCCCCCACCCTCCCCCGCCAAGGGACTGTTTCAGTGCTACATGCAGAAAGAAATGTAAAGGATTCTGTAGCTGCAGATGAGCTTTGCAGAAGTTTGAATCCTCAGCATGGCTGTGCCCAGTTCTGGAGCCCCTCTTACAGGAAGGATCTGGAGGTGCTGGAATGTGTCCAGAGAAGAGCCACAAGGATGATCAGAGGTTTGGAGCACCTCTCCTATGAGGATAGGCTGAGGGAGTTAGGGCTGTTCAGTCTGGAGAAGAGAAGGCTCTGAGGAGACCTAATTGTGGCCTTTCAGTATCAGAAGGGGGCCTACAAGAAAGCTGGGGAGGAACTTTTTAGGGGGTCAGGTAATGATAGGACTAGAGGGAATGGAAAAAAAAAAAAAAAAAAGGAATGGGTAGATTGAGATTGGATGTTAGGAAGAAGTTCTTCACCATGAGGGTGGTGAGACACTGGCACAGGTTGCCCAGGGAGATGGTGGAAGCCTCATCCCTGGAGGTTTTTAAGGCCAGGCTGGATGCAGCTCTGAGCAACCTGCTCTAGTGTGAGATGTCCCTTTCCACAGCAGGGGGCTTGGATCTGCATGACCCTTGAAGTCCCTTCCAACTCTAACAATTCCATGATTCTATGACTGCTTTGCTTCAGTTCACCTACTTCATATGCATAGTTTTAGTCTTTTAGCTGTCAGTCCTCACCAACAACTTAGAGAAGCCAGGGTATGTGAGATCTGGAGAAAAGACTGCCTCAGCTGTTAATTTCTCCCTCGAATATAGACACTTGAAGTGTTTTAGGTCTCTCGGGAAAAGGGAATCTGTGTGTGTGTGTGCCTTGCTCCTTTGTAAAAGCTGCAGGTATTCCTGGGAATTCAAATAATTCACCAGCCAGGGGAAGTTTAGGCTCAAGTTGAGGAGAAAGTTCTTTACAGAGAGAGTCATTAGCCATTGGTGCTGTCCAGGGAGGTGGTGGAGTCACTGTCCCTGGAGGTGTTCAAGAGGGGATTGGATGTGGCACTTGGTGCCATGGTCTAGTCATGAGGTCTGTGGTGACAGGTTGGACTTGATGATCTTTGAGGTCATTTCTGACCCTATTGATTCTGTGATTCTATGATAATTCATAGTGTGCTCTATTGACAGCTCATACTTGACAGCATGTTAATATGATGGAAAGCAAAGCAAAATTTCTAAGATCCCAAACCACATTAGAAAAGACATTAGGTACTTTGCTACTTATTAAGAATCAAATACAACTCACCTGTCAGTTTGTTCGAAAAAGGATTGTACATGGCAGTTGAAGCCACGGTTTAGTTAGTCATGAGGCATTAGGTAATAGGTTGGACTTGATGATCTCTGAGGTCTTTCCCAACCTTATTGATTATGTGGTTCTATGAGATAAATAATCATTTCAGTTAGCCTCTTAGCAGAGTTAGTACACCAGTTCCAGTCAGATCAAGATATAATATTGTTCACCATTTAGAAGTATATGATTATGCATAATTTATTTTAAACTCTGTCATAACTTAGAAGCAAATGATGGTCATCTCTGCTATGAAACTAGCACTATGAGAACTGTTTTTAACTATCAGTCTGTTTCCTGTGTAATCTGGTGTAGTTGATCCTGCTCCGGCAGGGGGTTGGACTAGATGGTCTTTTGAGGTCCCTTCCGGCCCCTGAAATTCTGTGATTCGTAACTTTTGCTTTTTTTATATCTATATAAGCTATTTATAGTTTAAATAGGATCTCACAGGATCACAGCATGTTAGGGGTTGGAAGAGACCTCTGGAGATCTTCGGGTCCAACTCCCCTGACAGAGCAGGACCATAGAATCTAGTGCAGGTCACACAGGAACACATCCAGACCTTGAAAGTCTGCGGAGAAGGAGACTTCACCTCTTTGGGCAGCCTGTTCTAGTGCTTTGTGATTCTTACAGTAAAGAAGTTCCTGCTCATGTTGAGGTGGAATTTCCTGTGCTGTAGTTTACATCCCTTGCTTCTTGTCCAGTCACAGGGCACAAGTGAGAAGAGGCTGTCCCTTCCTTATTGACACCCAGCCCTCATATATTTATATACATTTATTAGATTCCCTCTCAGTCTTCTCCTCTCTAGATTAAAAAGCCCCAGGGCTCTCAGCATTTCCTTATCAGGCAGTGCTCCAGTCCCTTAATCATCCTTGTAGCTCTCCATTGGACTCTCTCAAGTAAACCCCTATTTGTGTTGAAATGGGAAGCCCAGAACTGGATGAAATATTCCTGAAATATCTCCTGAAATACTATTGAATATTGAATACTGAAATAATACTGAATACCACTGAAGAAACAGATGTTTCATTGTTATTTGTTGTGGGTTTGTTTGGTTTTTCCCCCTGTTTTTTGTTTTTTTCTAGATCCTATGATATCTGCTGAGCAAATCCTGTACAGTCAACTGATGAAGATTCTAGATGAAGAAGACAAGATGCTGAACTTCCAAGGTAAATAACAAAATCATTTGTGTAAAGAAAAATAAACCCCTTTTCAGTCTGGATGCAGGGAGGAGAGTGGGTAATCCATCCTCTTGAACTCAGGAGCAAAATGCACATTGATTTTAATGTGAGCTTGTAAGATCTTTTTTCTTCCCCAAATGTTTTTGTTTTGATTGGTGCTTATGTGGTTTTAAGTGTTACTTAAACGCTAGTGGTGTGCTGTCTCTAGGCTGCTTTCTTGTGTGTTGAATTTCACCTATATGAAAGAGGACTGGAAACATCATAGAGCAGTTTGAGTTGGAGGGGACCTTAAAGATCATCCTATTCAATCCCCCTGTCATGAGCAGGAACACCTTCCACTCAAAAAGGTTGCTCAATGCCCTGTCCAACCTGGTCTTGGACACCTCCAGGGAGGGGGCATCCACAGCCTCCCTGGGCAGCGTGTTTCAGTGTCTCACCACTCTCACTAGAAATACTTTTTTCTTAATATCCAGTCTAAAGCTACCACCTTCCAGCTTAAAGCCATTCCCCCTCATCTAATCACTGCAAGCCCTTGTAAGAACTCCCTCCCTTCCTTTCCTGTAAGGCCTCCTTCAGGTACTGCAAGGATGCTGTAAGGTGTCCCTGGAGCCTTCTATTCTCCAGGCTGAACAACCCCAACTCTTCCTCACCTCTAAGTTCTCCATCTCTCTGATCATCTTCATGACTCTCTTCTGGACCTGCTCCCAGCAGTTCAATGTCACTCTTGTTTTGTGGCACCACAACTGGACAAAGTACTCTAGCTGGGGTCTCACAAGAGCAGAGAGTAGGGGGAGACTGACCTCACTCATCCTGTTAGTCACACTTCTTTTGATGCAGCCCAGGATACGGCTGGCCTTTTGGCCTGCAAGTGCATATTGCCAGCTCATGCTGTTTTTTTTTTCACCAGCTGACACTACTAAGTCCTTCTCCTCAATATTGCTCTCAAGCCATTCCTTGCCCAGCCTGTATTTGTTCTTGGCCTTGTCCTGACCCACACGTAGGACTTGGCCTTTTGAATTTCATCATCAAGTCCAACACTTAACCCATTACATGGCATCACATCTATGGACATGTATAAACAGAATACAGAACTAAATATGTTGGAAATTACCTTCGAGATCATCAAGTCCAACCTATCACCCAACACAGACTAATCTAAACCATGGCACTAAGTGCCTCAACCAGTCTTCTTTTAGACACTTCCAGGGATGGTGACTCCACCACTTCCCTGGGCAGCCCATTCCAATGGCAAATCACTCTTTCTGTGATGAATTGCTTCATAATATCCACCCTAAACTTCTCCTGGTGCAGCTTGAGACTGTGTCCTCTCATTCTGTTACTGTTTGCCTGGGAGAAGAGACTGACCCTCACCTGGCTACAACCATCTAGATGTCTTTTACATCCCCTCAAAGATGGTGACTCCATCACCTCCCTGGACAGCTTGTTCCTGGGTTTGACAACTCTTTTGTTGAGAAAATGGTTCCTAATATCCAGCCTAAACCTGGCACAACTTGAGGCTGTTTCCCCTTGTCCTATCGCTTGTTACTCAGGTGAGGAAAGCAACCTAACCTGGTCAAAGACATCACTACTTACTGCAGGGAGGTTGGACTAGATGACCTTTAAAGGTCTCTTTCCAACCCAAATCACTCTGTGATTTTCCTGAGAAAATGAGGCTTGTGCAGTCTCCACTCCTGTGAGTGCATTAGGTTGTATTTATTTCTGCCAGCCCGTGTTTCTCCCTCCCAATTTTTGAACCTGTTGTTCCCTTCCAGTCTCTCTCTCTTTTTTTTTTTTTTAACAGAGAGCAAGTCTCACAGGTCTGACTTCCCTACCAGTTTTGTGGAAGTGGGCAGTTGAGCAGAGCAGACAAGCATTATTAATGCCTCCACTGAAGGAAAAGCTAATATGGAAGCTTGACCCTTATTAGACATCAGAAAATCCATAGAAAACTAGGATTCATTTGGTTCCACTCTTACAGAACTGCTTCTTTTCCTCATTTGACCACTGAGCTGAAAAATCACGTAGTCATACAGTCCTAATTAATAGATAGTCCCCAAAGGACAGGAAAGAACGTGGCTCAGAATTTATATAATTGTATGTTTAAAGCATTTTGTCGCTGGGTAACCTGTTGGTCACTCTTATGGTTCATGTTACAAGGCAACTTGAAAGGCAGTGTTGATTTTGAGGGGAAGATGTGGAATATATATGTGTACCCAGGGGTACAATCTCTCAAACAACTCAAGATTGTGGATCCATACACATGTAAAATGATGCCAGCTGAATGCCATAAAACAATATTTTCTGTTATATTATTCTTTGGCAACAACCAAAAACTTGAAGTGCAAGGTCTTGAGACATTGTCCAGGGAGGTGGTTGAGGCCCCGTCCCTGGAGGTGTTTAAGACCAGGCTGGATGAGGCTCTGGGCAGCCTGATCTAGTGTGGGGTGTCCCTGCCCATGGCAGGGGGGTTGGAACTAGATGATCCTTGTGGTCCTTTCCAACCCTGACTGATACTATGATACTATGATTTTACCCGTTTGAAACTGATGCATGAGTCTTTGGTGATGCACTTCTTTAGGTACAATTTGCACAGAGTGTGCTAGAACCAAGCTGCTAAAAAACACATTCTCCATGCAGGGGTTATAGCTGGTTTATATAGTCAAACCCATCCTGACATGTGGTCTGCTGGTGAACTTACCCTTTAAATTCTCCTCTTGCTGTATAAACTTCTGCTATCTGATGGCCAATGTAGGCCTAAATTAAGTTGCAAGCAGCCAATCTAATACTGGTTAAAGTGTTTTAATTACAACATCTGCAAGTACAGCTTATGCTAAAGAGAAGATGCCATTTAAATGGCATGGATAACCTGACTCACAGTGCAAAGTACAGCTGAAGCAACCAAGTTTAATGCAGATCCTAACAACCTGAAGCAATTAGTCATTCACTAATTTATTAATCCATCAATGGATTTCCTCTTACATTTTTCAGCCATTTAATCCTGTGAGTATAAAGCAGTAACATTTTTAATGCCATGAACTCTTTTGTGTACTGCAAGGAGAGGGAGGATTTGTTTTGGTCCGGTGTTGCTGCAGGGCAACAGCACAAGCCTCTAACCTATGGCTCAGTTCAGACAAGGAGCAGCCTGATGGTGACTAAGTTTCAGAGGATTCTTTGCAAACCCAGTGGGGAAGGAACAGCCCAGCTGAATAACTATGAGGGTGGTGGAACATGTGAACAGCTTGTCCAGGGAGGTGGCTGGGGCCGTGTCCCTGGAGATATTCAAAGTGGGGCTCAGAAGGGGTCTGGGTAGCCTGATCTAGTGGAGGATGTCCCTGCTGACTGCAGAGGTAGCTGGACTGGATGACCTTCAGAGACCCCTTCCAACCCAGACCATTCTATGATTCTATAGAATAACCCTTTCTTTCCCTGCCTCCAGCTCAGGCAAGTGAAGTTTGTCCAACTGTGCTTAAAAAAGCTTTTGCATCTTTTCAATAAGTATTTTTAGAATTTGAGTAGAGGAAGGTTCTCCTTCCCCTCTACTCTACCCTGTTGAGGCCACATCTAGAGTGCTCTACCCAGTTCTGGGCTCCTGGTTTTGAGAGGCAAAGAACTACTGGAGAGTCCAATGGAGGGCTACAAAGATGGTGAGGGGACTGGAGCATCTCTCTGATGGGGAAAGGCTGAGAAATCTGCGGCTGTTTAGCCTGGAGAAGACTGAGAGTGGATCTTGTCAATGCTTATCTAAAAGGCAGGTGTCAGGAGAAAAGGGCAAGACTTTTTCAGTGGTGCTCAGTGATAGGGCAACAGGCACAAACTAAAACATAGGAGGTTTCACCTAAATATGAATAAAAACTTATTTCCTGTGAATCATTTTGGACACGATGATCTTGAAGGTCTCTTCCAACCTGGTTTATTCTATGTATTCTGTAGAATCAATGAGGTTGGAAAAGACCTCAAAGATCATCAAGTCCAACCTGTCACCCAAGACCTCATGAAAGTGATGCAAGACTGGACCAGGCTACGCAGAGAGGTTGTGGAGTCTCCTCTGGAGAGATTAAAAATCTGCCTGAATGCCATCCTAAGCAGCCTGCTCTGGGTGACCCTGCTTTAGCAGAGGGGTTGCACTAGATAACCTCCAGATCTCCTTCTCAACCCCTAATATTCTGTGATTCTATGTATCTAGGTATCTTCTGAAGAAAAAAAAAAAATTCAAATCTGATTCATAATTTATCTCTGTATTTTTAGCAGTTACTTACCTTGAAAAAGCTTTTGAAAATGTTCTCTGTCTTCTTTTGTTCTTTTTCCCCAAAACTTGTGCTAATAAGCTTGGTGTCTTCCATCAAAACTGAGCTCACTTGATGTGATTCCTCCCAGAAACAACAAATGCAACAAGGAAAATTTGGGTGGCTCACTGCGTGGTCTTCTCTTTGAACAGGATATTTTTATTCCTTTTACTTTTTTGATACATAAAGACTATCTGTCTACATTCAGAGAGTCCTGAGTTAGGGGTGCAGAGGATATAAACAGGAGTGAGCAGTAAAGCAGCTGATTTATACCAGCTGAGCCTACGGCCCCATGTGTACAACACAGCATTGCATGGAACAAGAGAAGCTGCATCTTCTTCTGTCACCAATGCTTCCATTTCCAGTGTGCTCTGGATTTTCTCTCTCTCCTCACCACACTCTTGATCTTACAGTAAATGTAAATATAAATCTTGTGTTGGTTTTGCGGTTAATAGTTGTAGGTCAAATCACTTTTCATTAGGCTTGCGAGATGCTACGTGAAGAGATTGTGTACCCTAAGGTAACGGTTTGGATTGTTTATATCTACTGTACACTTCCCCCAACATGATTTTGAATTGTATCCTGTTGTAATTAAATAAAAGACCCCAACCTACTTCCTGTGTGTTGGTGGCACTGAGGTGATTTAAGTATGCAGGAGACTCAACAATTAAAGTCGTTAAACAATGAGTAGTGAGCAAAACTGAAAATGTTAATAGCCTTAGTTTTATCTTTCCTTTTCTGGTCTTCATTAGAGAATGAAAGACTTCAAAGGGGACTGAGGAGAAAAAAAAGTCTTTTAACTGCTTTCATGTCTTGGGATGGACAAAGAGAAAAGCAAATAACTAGATATGGCAGTTTCTTGCAGAGAAAGGCACAGAGGACTATAAAAACTTACACACATAAATGTGAGACAAGAAAGATAAAGTCAAGACATGGACAACCTGGAATCTGTCATTTCTTAGTGATGCTAACATGGAGAAATGAGCAAAAATAGTTGTCAGTGGTTTATTACCCAAACTTGTATTGCTACTGTAGCAGATTTCAGTGAGACCTACTGTTTCTTTTTTAATGCAGCGCAATGAATTAAAGTGAAAAGCAGGACAGAGCTTCTCTTTAAGGCTGACTTTATGAATGAGATTTATTTTTATGTATGTGCAGCATGCACCCAGTTTTGTATACATCACCACAGTGAAATCAGAGGAATGATGCAGATGACATGACAACCAGACAAGGGATGACAGCAGAACCAGACTCAATTAATTAGGCAGGAGCTGGGTGCACTCACCCAGGAGAAGAATTGGATGCTCTGGGAAGAGTGGGAGGAAGACAAAATATTTTGTGTGACTCCGCTTAAAACTCCCTTTCAATTGCAGTTTTTCCTGCTCTTGCTCAGGAGTGAAAGCCCAAGGTGTTCTAAATCCCAATTCTTTTATGGCTCAGGGGGGAATGAAGCGATGATGGAAATGCAGAGCACCCCCTTTCAAAATTACTTAAGGATCAAGCTACATGTGCTGAAGTAGTATGCAGATGTTGCTCTTGAGGAGAGTCCTCCTGGTAATGGGACTTGGAACCCAACAGATGTTCTGCTGCTATTATTTATTACTGTTCATTTAATAGCAGGAACAGTTGTCTTAAAATGCTGGTGGGCCAAACAAATCAAGTGGGATGGTACCAAGCAGGGAATGGAGTTCCATTTGCTAAGAGATAACGTGCCACTTTTGTTTCAAGCAGCCCATCTTGCCAGGGAGGATTTTCCAGACCCCGTGATGCCTGTCAGCTCCAGTAAGGCACGTGACCTTCACAGGGAGCTGGAAGATGAAGAGATTCCTTCATATATCGAACAGTTTGAGAGAGATGTTCAAGATGACATAATTCTGCTTGGCAGCTTTTCACTGGAACAGGTCAGAGTTAAAAACTATAAGACAATTTTTATCTCTTGCTTCATAACACGATGCTGACTTGTTAACCTTGTACACCCCAATTCTATTTCACTGCCTGGTGATACACATATTGAAAGGGGAAAAGATAACCCATTTCTTTGGCTTGCTTTATGTGACTGGCACTTTGCTAAGCTAACAGCAGGACCTTCATCTTTGTCTCCATTTCAATGTGAATGAAATTAGATTGCCTTCATTGCTTCTCTCCTAAATAGCGGAGTGTCTCTGACTGCTCCGTAGTAAGTATTGCAATTGAGTTTCAATCAAGAGCCTAAGCTTAGAACATCTCTCTCTGCCAAATTTAACAGAAGCTTATTCATCTATCAATGAGCAAGTTCAGATTGGAGCCCAGGAAGGATTTATGCAGCAATATTTGTTGTACAGAGGTTAAGATTATTCCCAGATTAGAAATCTGTTGTGTTTTTCAGGATGTCAAAGCTTCCTCTGGTTGTCTTTTTTGTCATTTCACAGTGTAAAGAGCTGATATCATGTTCCTGTTGACAAGGGCACAAGTTTTCAGGGCTGAAACGATACTTGTGGGCACCTAACTACCATTTGTCCCTTTGAAAAATCTCATACCAAGGCTAGGGGACAGGGAGAGAGATTAATTGATGAATCTATCATTTTTAATTAGCAACATGAGAACAGTGCCCTGGCTCTGATGGGCTTAAAATAGGTTAGCCAGTGACTGATGGTGCTCTAAGCTTCCTTGTATTTTCAGAGGAAGTTTTTAGAATTTCTTCACTGCAAGACTTAATCTCATCACTGCCTTCTGCATGCTGGTGAAGGACACAATTCCCTTCTTGCTGTTTTCCTCTAAATCTTCGTGTAGCTGTAGCTCCTTCCTTCTGATTTTTTTTTTTTTTTTGTAGCTGTGTGCATCATTCACAGAAGGTGATACAGGGAATATTGTTCAGAGAGTATGAACTGGGAATGAAACATGAGGGAAAAGGACCCAGGTGGTACTAAAAGCATTATCTGCCTCAAGGCACAAAGTGAGTAGGGACGGGTGAACAGAGTGCTGCAACTTTCCAGAAGACTTTATAGTATGTTGAGAATTCGTACTAAGTTTGAGCTATTGGGATCTTCCCGAAGCTCTGTGCCACCTGAAGGAAGACAATGGATTTCTCAATGCTTTGTTTTACCCTTCCTGTAAGCATAGTCACTAGGAAGCTCTTTCTGGACCCTTTCTAGAGATGTTTGGCAAAGTTCACAGTGTAGAGAGAAGTCTGGTCATCTGAAACCAGCATTCTGCTTTTTAACTAACAACTTCACATATGAATCCACATTTAATAGTTCTGCTTTCACCGTCGTGGTATCAGATGTCACATTTGCATCCTGCAATGCAAAGGATAACAAGAAGATCACTGTAAAATCTATATTGCCTTCTAGATCAGTACTGTATATGTCCATCCTCTCTTTGGAAGCACAGGAACAACAGCTTTTGAACAGAAAGTGGAATATGACATTGGCAGTAGAGTCTGCCGACCTGTCCCTTTGATGGATTCAAGTTGTACTGGACATTAGGAACAGTTTCTTCACCAAAAGGGTTGTCAAGCCCTGAAACAGGCTGCCCAGGGAACTGGCAGAGACCCCTTCCCTGGAGGGATTTAAAGGTGTGTAGATGTGCTGCTGGGGTTTAGCGGTGACCTGGAAGAGCTGGGTTGACAGTTGGTCTTGATCTTAAAGGTCTCTTCCAATCAAAATAATTCAATGATACTATATTGGTATTCATAGATATCTAACAATAATGTGACCATGCTTATTGTTCTTTAATTGATCTTTACTTTTTAATGGGCCATCTTTACTTCTTGATCTCTGGATAGACCCGAATAGAATAGAATAGAATAGAATAGACCAGGTTGGAAGAGATCTTCAAGATCATCGTGTCCAACCCATCAACCAATCCAACCCACCTAAACAACTAAACCATGGCACCAAGAAGCCCATCAAGTCTCCTGCTGAACACCTCCAATGATGGTGACTCCACCACCTCCCCAGGCAGCCCATTCCCATGGGCAATCACTCTCTCTGTATAGAACTTCTTCCTAACATCCAACCTAAACCTCCCCTGGCACAGCCTGAGACTGTGTCCTCTTGTTCTGGTGCTGGCTACCTGGGAGAAGAGACCAACATCCACCTGTCTACAACCTCCCTTCAGGTCACCCCTGAGTCTCCTCCTCTCCAGGCTAAGCAACCCCGCCTCTCCTCATAGGGCTTGTGTTCCAAACCCCTCACCAATTTCGTTGCCCTTCTCTGGACACGTTCCAGCAAGTCAACATCCTTCATGTCCTTCCATAGGAGCTACAGGTTCTGTTGCCATGGTCTTAAGAATCTGTTACTGCTGTCTTTGACATGCTCCCAGCTTTTGTTGCTTGAATGTATGTTTATTGAACTGAAAAGAAGTCTTTTGTTTGCCATGTGGCATTTACTTCTAGTTCAGAAAAAACCCCTGTCCCCTCCTTCTGCAGGTTTAGTGAGTAGCAGATGTACTTTAGCCAGCATAATTTATGATTAGTTAATTTAATCTGCCATAATGACATAAAGTGAGCCTGAAACAAGCTTCTATCAATTTTGCTGTTAGAAGTAACATAATATTTTCAAATGTCTACCAAACGGAGTAATTAACCCTCGAGCTGAGTGAAGGAGTCTAACAGACTTCTCTCTCACATTCCTTTGCTTTGACAAAATGAAAACAAGACATGGGAGCCCAAGTGCTAACAATAGCAAGTGAGAGTTTACAGTAAATGAAGCTGGTTTTGTAAGGGAGGTTTCAGAAATACATTTGAATTGTTGCTGTTTCTTTTTTAGACTGCCAAAACCCCTCCCCAGTGAGACATCTGATTGGCACTGGAGCTTTGCTGTCAGTGCTGGCATGAAGAGAGCAGCCATGTATTAACTGTCTATCCCTTAGTTCATTGCTTTTTTCCTCTGCTTTGTAGCTTCATGGTAAATGGGTGGCTTTTGTTTAAACAGCAGGTCAGTGCATGAGATCACCATGATTAGAAGGTTTTGAAAGGGCAGATGCACTTTCTAAAATAATAACAATAATAAGAAGAAAAGGTTTATGCAAGATCTTAGCTCTGGAACTTTAAGCTGTGTTGTTACTTCACGTTCTGTTTTGGAAATGCAAAAGCTGATAGTTGGGGTTGGCAAGAAACGCATCAGAGGAGATCTGAGAGATTCTTGTACAGAAAGCATTAAGCAGATGTCAGTGTTCTGTTAGCAAACACATTAAAGAATATTAAATTTGGAAAGCAGGCCTGTTTCCTGCAGCCTACCATGTAGCCCTACAGATTCCAAACCCTCAACAGCATTTACTTTTAGTAAAGAAAAACAAACTCTAGTGAGAGAAAATCATAACTATGGGACTGTGTTGTGGTAGAAGCAAAGCAGGTACAACCATGACTGGGTATGCAGAACACAGCAGGAAGTCATCTGTCACGAGACAAGACAGGGACACATGCTTATGGGAAGAGTTTGATCTTCCAGAGCAGATAAATAGGCACAGAAAGCTGGTTTAAAGTGTTTGATTAAAGGCAAGATGGTCTCAGAACATGAGATACTGCCAAAGATGAAGCAAACACTGATTATTGGGGTGAGTTTGCACTTGATAGGCCTTTATCAACAGTTAGTAATTGAAATGCCCAGGGAAAACAAGCAAAAACATTTCTAGGATTTTTATCTGTTTCTGTACTGAGACAGTGAAAGTGAATATTCATTTTTGTGCAGGTTTTGTTGAGGCCCCATCCCTGGAGGTGTTTAAGAGCAGGCTGGATGAGGCTCTGGCCAGCATGATCTAGTGTGGGGTGTCCCTGACCATGGCAGGGGGGTTGGAACTAGATGATTCTTGTGGTCCCTTCCAACCCTGACTGATATTATGATAAATTAATAATGAGGCAGTTGGAAGCATCAACACTGCCTGAGAAGTCAGGAATATCTTTCCTGCAACTCGGTCTGTATCTCTAACTAGAAGTAAATTTTGCACAGCCTCCATCTTTCTCATCTGTTACATTTAGCCCTCTGTGCTGGGCTTAACACCTTGCAGGACTTGGTCATTACAACAATATAATCAGTTTTGATCCATGACTTCAGTGTGAAATATTCAAGAGCCTCTGAAACTAAAGTGCAGATTTTACTTTTCCATACCAGTGGCTGAGCTGTAGTAGTGGAAATGTGCTGTTTGTTGCAGGTGGATATCAATACAAGGTTGCCTTTCACCAAGAGATTTCCCTTTTGGTTAAACAAAGGTTAATGCCTCTGGCCATTGGACCTAGTATTTTTATGGAGTCAACATTGTCCCTGCTCTGACTGCTTGTAAAGTCACAGTGAGATCAATCTGTATGATGAAGAGTGATCACTTTTGCTTTGGTTAATGGTGGGTAATCCATGGGTAAAATTTGGTACTGTGTAAGATGATGACAAATCTCTCCAATCAGGAATTTAATCAGTGGTATCAGCCTTGGTCATATAAAATACCAATGTACATTTGCTTGCATGTTTTACCCTGTTGAATAATAGCACTGTTTAGATCCTGATGGTACCTGATGACCTCTCTTCATCAAAGCCATGGTCTACTGGGCATTTCACAATCCTTTGTGATTGTTCTTAGTTTAATACCCATGTGAAAATGTGCACCTAAGAATTGAAGGTGCCTTTTCCTCAGCTGAGTCCTGGCTACCTCTTGTTGATGCTTGCCAAGCTTTTAAATAACTATCACATTCGAATGCGTTCCAGTATCTGAAGGGGGCCTACAAGAAAGCTGGGACTTTTTAGGGTGTCAGGTAATGATAGGACTAGAAGGAATGGAACAAAACTAGAAATGGGTAGATTCAGATTGGATGTTAGGAAGAAGTTCTTCACCAGGAGGGTGGTGAGACACTGGAACAGGTTGCCCAGGTAAGTGGTGGAAGCCTCATCCTTGGAGGTTTTTAAGGCCAGGTTGGACATGGCTGTGAGCAAGCTGATCTAGTGTGACGTGTCCCTGCCCATGGCAGGGGGGTTGGAACTAGATGATCCTTGAGGTCCCTTCCAACCCTAACAATTCTGTGATTCATTTTTGGTAGGGTACCTATATGCTCTCCTTGTGATTTGAGTGACAAATTATTTCTGCATTCTCTTAGTATACTGGTTTCCATTTAATTTCTCTTATAGTAGGAATTATGGGTATCTCCATTTTACAGAGTAAGAACAACGTCTGAAATCAGAAGCACTTAGCATACCTTATTTCCTCTTGAAACCTGTCATAAGGCCAGCTCATCAAATTCACTATATTCCTCCAAGGTAGACTGCTCTTGGAGTGATAAAAAAGCAATTCACCAAAACCTATGTTAGAGAAGAAAAATTGTAAGTGGAACTTCCTGATGCTTGAGATATTTGACTTCTGACCCTTGGACTCCTAGTGTCCTGACTAGTGAGTGTCCATGGACCTCAGATGTGCATCAGCACTTACCCAACAGACCCAAAGCCTGATCAAGATGCTGTCTAGGGGAGTTCTCTACCCTGTAGGCTGGCAACCTGAGTTTTCTTAATATCTTTTTTTTTTCCTATCAAGCTGGCTTCTCCTTCCTCAGTGGGAACCTTCCAAATTTCAAAGATTTCTCCCTCATTGTTTCTAAACACTCAGAAACATATAATTTTTTTTTCTTGTTAAGAAGTGGGAGGGATGGAAAGGGGAGGATGGAAATGAATGCCAACAGTGGAAAAGATGTTTTATATGTTTGTAAATGGCCTCTGTCACAATACTCTGCTGCTCCTTTCAATTGCAATCCTCTTTTGATTGCTTTGTTCACCAGTTACTTACATGTGTTTTAGCTAAGTAAATGTTTAGAATGGAAGCAATTAATATCTTAATTTCTTCTATTTTCCCTTAAAAAGGAGTTGTTGGATTCACTGTGTTCTTCCTTTAAGATCAGAGGGACAATTAAACAACTAAAGTAATTCCTGATATTCTATTGAGCTGGAACAATGAATCCTACAGCTACTGTAACTGATGATACTGCATTTGCTCCTGCTTAAGGTAATCTGACTGGTCAGCTCTCTGGCTCATTATCCTAATGCAAACTCAAGTAAGGAAGGCTATTTCTATGGTTCAGTAAACAGAGGCAATTGGAGAGATTCTTCAAAGAGAAGCCATGCCCTGTTGAAGTTCAAGTGGCTTCATCAAGTACTGAACACCTGTTAAAAGACACAGAACTGAGATGTGGGGTGTAGGGAAAGAGTGAGTGTTAGTGATACATAGACACACGAGCCCTCCAAAAAGAAATACAATGAGAACAAATTTTAGCTGATCATATATTCTTGAGAACTACTTTTATTACTATTATTATTTTTATCCTGGGGAGGTTTTATTAATATGTTGTTTTTTTTAATACCTTCAGAGCTAAACTGTAGTCACAGATGTACTAAATCTACTGTTGGTTAACTTTTATGACGGGAGGCTCTTTAGCAACATAATGGACTACACAGGTTTTATGAGCTGCAGGTAAATGAATTGCTCTAAAAGTTGTAACTTCTGTGCTTCTGCTGACTTTTACAGCAGAGCTGAATTTATTGAGTGGAATCTGTACTGGATGGTACTTTTGACCTGTGTTTCGCAGAAGAGATCAATCTGGGTGTGAAGGGACCAGATCTCCGGAGGCTATACAATCCAACCTCCTGCTCAAAGCAGGCCAAATTTTGAGGTATACCAGGCATTCCATGTGTAATGTGAGGTTTTAAGGGATTTGGAGTTGTTCACACTAATTTTTTAGCCTGAAAAATAACCAAGTAATCTCTAAGTTGGGAAGTGTAGAAATATTGGGGAGAAAGTCCATTTGCACTACGTGAATGTTTACTGAACTTCAGACAAAGATGGGAACTCATCACTGTTGCTCAAACCACTGGCAACCTTTTAGTTCCTCTCACTGCTAGACTCTTAGATAAATGATCAGAGGGTTGGAGCATCTCTGCTACAAGGACAGGCTGAGGGAGCTGGGGTTGTTCAGCCTGGAGAAGAGAAGGCTCCGGGGAGACCTAATAGCAGGCTTCCAGTACCTGAAGGGGGTCTACAGGAAGGGTGGGGAGAGATGGCTTACAAGGGCCCACAGTGACAGAACAAGGAGCAGTGGCTTCAAACTAGGGGAGGGCAGATTTAGATTGGATATCATGAAGAAGTTCTTTACTATGGGGGTGGTGGAAGACAGAAACAGGTTGCCCAGGGAGGTGGTTGAGGTCCCATTCCTGGAGATATTCAAGGTGAGGTTCAACAAGGCCCTGGGCAACCTGATCTAGTTGGGGATGTCCCTACTGACTGTGGAGAGGTCGGACTAGATGACCTTTAGAGGTCCCTTCAAGCCTAAACTGTTCTATGATTCTATAAGACAGAACTATCAGGACTGGGTGGTTGCAAAGAGAACATATACTCAAGTGCATATGCTCACTCAAAGATGTGTCAGCATACTATGATCATGTGCTCATCGTGGCTGAGAGATCTGTGGCTATTTAGCCTTTAGAAAAGAAGACTGAAAAGACAAGCTTCTTAATGCTTGTCAACATCTTGATCCCATGATCAAGAGCATGAGGCCAGACTCTTTTCAGTTTTGCTCAGTGATAGAACAAGGGGAAACAGGCACAACGTCCAATACAGGAGGTTCCCTCTGAACATAAAGAAAACTTTCTTACTGTGAGAGTGACAGCACTGGGACAGGAATGCCCAAGAGGTTGTGGAGTCATCTTCTCTGGAAAGATTCAAAACCTGCCTGGACACTGTCATGGGCCATCTGCTCTGGGTGACGCCGCTTTAGCAAAGGGGTTGGACTAGACAGTCCCCAGAGGTCCCTTCCACCCCAAAACATTCCCTGAGTCTGTGATTCAGATCAGAGAGGGAGAGCTTACATTTCAGCTGGGAATGTGAAACAATTTCCATCTAGACCTTTCTGCAGAGAGATGGAGCAGGATGGGGGCTTGGAGGAGTTCTGTCCTCTACAGGTTAAAATCATTAGGCATAGCAACTTGTCATTTCCACTGTTGTAGTTAAGGCATTGTTTCCCTCTCTGCAATTTTCATATACTAATTTTGAATGTCTCTTAATTATGAAGTGTTCCAGTGCACATCTGCACACTTAAAATGGAGGACGGTGTGAAAGCCAGTACAAATGGAAGTTATTTGATAAAGCTAAAGCCTGTCTTTTTAGATTACACTTACAGAGATTAATTTGTGAAGCAATTCTTTATTGACAGCCATAAAAAAAGAGAATGGGGACTTGAAAAGATGGGACAGACTGTGACTTCAGACTTCAACATCAGGGGTTTTGGGTTGTAACAGGCAAATTAGTTGTTATGACTCAGTTTTCTGCAAAACAGACCTAAAATTAGATACCCACTTTAGGGAAGAATAAGAGGCTTAAAGGAGTAAAGTTTCAGAAGGGACTTTGAAAAGGCTGTAGAAATAATAAAAACATTCTGTGCTGGAATTACCAAGCATTTCTAAATTGAGGAAGAATGTAGAAAAACCACACACACACACGCACAAAAGTCTCTGTATTTCCGATTGCTATTCCCTTTCAGTTTCTCTTCGGTTGTTCATGCCATGATTTGCTGTCAGCATCCAGAAATTAGAAAAGACTGTAAACCCCTCTAGTTTGTTACATGGCTTACGAACTTATTTTCTTTGTCATTTTCAATGTAAACTATTCATTTTAGATCCATACATTGGCTAGTTCACTTGATTTCCACTAGCATTGCTCATACTGCATGAGTTCATACTGGAGGGAATGTGTTTCCTACTAAAATGTGGTTAGGATCTTTCACTATGTCATGGTTTGGGTTAGAAGGGACCTTTAAAGGTCATCTTGTCCTAACCCCCTGCAGTGAGCTAATTATTTAGGCTTAAATTACCTGAAGCTTCTTAGTAGGCAGTGATTTCTAGGCTAATCTGGAAACATCTGAACTTGTGGAGCTTTGACAGGCTAGCACATTTCTGCTTGAAGTCTCTTTATCAATGGCAAATCCCATTTCAGCATTGTATATTTTCAGTGCTCTGCTATGGTTGTCAGATACTCTGATAAATGGCCTTGCATACACTTACAACACTGTAGATTTTGATGAGGACATCAAAGCTTTATGACCTTGAAACTACACCTTCTCAACTGTGAAATAAGTATCTGAAGGAATACCTGGTGGTTTTGAAGAAACTGCAGGTGATCTCTCTGTGAACAGCAAGACAGAAATGAGAAGCAAGTCCTCTGTTCCGAAGCTGGAGAGGCAAAATCTTTATTTTTGCAGAAGCTGGATAGCTCTGCAACAGATATACTTGCAGGGTTTCCTTAGCACACCTTACGCAAAACCGTTAAGGTACGTTTAATTTGTCAGTACTATAATCATAGAATCAATCACACAGGTTGGAAAAGACCTCAGAGATCATCAAGTCCTACCTAACACCTAACACCTCATGACAACTAAACCATGGCTTCAAGTGCCACATCCAATCTTTTTTGAACACCTTCAGTGACAGTGACCCCACCACCTCCCTGGGCAGCACATTCCACTGGCCAACTACTCTTTCTGTGAAGAACTTTCTCCTCACCTTGAGCCTAAACCTCCCCTGGCACAGCTTGGGACTGTGTTCTCTTGTTCTGTTGGTGGTTGCCTGGGAGAAGAGGCCAGCCCCCACCTGGCTACAACCTTCCTTCAGGTAGCCGTAGACAGCAATAAGGTCTCCCCTGAGCCTCCTCTTTTCCAGGCTAAACAGCCCCAGCTCCCTCAGCATCTCCTCATAGGGCTTGTGCTCAAGACCTCTCACCAGTCTCATTGCCCTTCTCTGGACAGATCTCAGTGTCTCAATGTTTCAATCTTACAATCATAGAATACTTTGAATTGAAGTGGACCTTAAAATTTAGAATGAAAACATCTCTGAGTTTTGATGAAGTTCAGGCCCATGTTTATCAGACCTACTTTAGAGCCAGGTCTAGTTTCAAAAAGTATTCAAAAGTCAGTGTCTTTAATATATGTCTTAGCTACTGGAGAGTGTTCAACAGAGGGCTATGAGGATGATTAAGGGACTGCAGCATTTCTCTTATGAGAGAAGACTGAGAGACCTGGAGAAGAGAATGTTGAGAGGGGACCTTATCAATCTGTAGAAATATCTGAAGAAGGGATGGCATAGAATCACAGAGTTGTTAGGGTTGGAAGGGACCTCAAGGATCACCTAGCTCCAAATCCCCTGCCATAGGCAGGGTGCTCTCACACTTGCTCACGCTGCTCAGAGCCACATCCAGCCTGGCCTTGAAAACCTCCAGGGATGGGGCTTCTACCACCTCCTTGGGCAACCTGTGCCAGTGTCTCACCACCCTCATGGTGAAGATCTGTGGCTAACATCCAATCTGACAACCATTTCTAGTCATGGGGATGGAGCCAGTCTCTTTTTCAGTGATACCCATTGCCAGGCTGAAGGGGAATGTACATAAGTACAATCCCAGGAATTTTCATCTCAACATGAGACAAAAACTTTTTGGAACAGTCTGGCCAGAGGGGTTCGGGAGTTTCCTTCTCTAGAGATCTTCCAAACCCATCTGGACACGTTCCTGTGTGACCTACTCTAAGTGACCTTGCTTTTCAGAGGGGTTCACGTTGATGATCTCCAGGTCTTCTATGATCATCATATTGACTTCAGTGTTCACTGGCCTGCTAGATATATAATACAGTGCTTTACAGATTGATCAAACTGATCACATTGTGCCTAAATGTATCTGTGTAGTAAGACTTATGACTAGAGTAAATATCAGTTTGTGTTCTGCAGCATCACTTTTAAAAGTGAGTAGGTTTGGTATTCTGTTGCTGTTGTTTGGCTGCTTGGTTATTTTTCTCCCTATCTGTTACAAATGGCTCAGTTGTCCAATTTTGTAATTTTATGCTCAAGAGCAGTAAATTGGTTTCATTTTCTGCTTGGAAGTTATGGCAGGAGGGGGTGTGTATTCTTTGTTGCTTTTTCTCTTTCACTTCTAAAAACATATCCAAGTGCTTGTGACACATTTTTGGCAGAGGGCACCATGAATAGCTCCACCATGAGTCCAGGATTTTGACCTGAGACAAGGTCATCCAAACAGCAACAGGCAGTGCAATTTTCAGAGCAGGCTTTATCAAGCTACTAGAGTCTTTGCTTCCAGTGATTGGTACTTCATTTGGATGATTTCAATGATGATCCAGCTTCTCAAGGTCTTGCTTCCCTGTGATCTCTCTATAGGTCACAAAGAGGATAAACCTCTCAAAATCTCAATTTGCCTGAAAGGAATGTTGACTTTCCTTGCAAGATACATTTTTCCCCCCTTCATCTCAAATGGTTCTTCTTTTATGACTTGTCTTGTGGTGTAAAGGCACTAGATGTTGAAAGTCACTGGGACTGATTCTCCATGCAGCAGCCAGTCTAGAAAGAGGACCGGTTGGCACCAGTGAGACTAGAGTCATGGGTCTTGTTTCCAGACCTACTTACACTTTGCTTGGTAAACTGAGGTGAGAGACTTCTCATTGGCATCTCACTTATCTTATTTGTGAAAACTGAGTGGAGAGGATTTTCATTACTGAAAAACCTTTTGGGATGCAGAGATAGAAGTCCTGGGTGAAAGCTTTTATTTGGGCATTTCTTTATGTCTGGAAAGACAGCATTGCCTGCACTGTGGTGTACCCATGTGATGTCTCATGGAGTGGAATGAAGGGGAAGCACTGTGATTCTCTGCATGGGGCATCCCTGTGGATGGTGGGAGGTTGCTGGAGACCCTACTGGTGTCACCACAATGCCTCTTCTGCACCCTAACCTGGTGAAGTGGACTTGCAGGAAGGTGGGCTCCCATAGCACGCCTTACAGGGAGCATGCTTTCATCAAGGCCATCACAACTGGCTGTTTCAAATTGCTGTGGGATGAGTTTCCTTACCTGGAGGCTGTAATTTCAGTGCTAGGACTGACTAAAAAAAGGAGATGATAAAAAATATTTTCCTTAAATGCTCCACTTTTGTTAAATGATAGAAACCCAACTCTGTTCTGGTTCAAAGCTTTGCTGAATTTTGTGGGTCTTCTCCTAAAAGGAAAAAGGGCGTGTTTGGGTTGGGTTTTGTTTAATTCCTCTCCAAACTGAAAATGACTGTAAGAATGAAGTTATACCATTTGTGAAGTAGCTTCCCAGTGAAAATATCCAGTCAGCACTGATTAATAGCATTGAGTCAGGTTCTCCAGTTTGTCTGCAGTAGAAACAATACTTACCATTGTGTGTCTTTAGACTGAGCCCAGACTGAAAGGCCTTTACAAATTCTCATTTTGATCATGCTCTCTGAAATCAGTGGATGGGCCATTTGTGCAATTAGACCTCAAGATAGCTGATGAAGAAACTGAGAAAGGTGTGTGAAGGAGGTGGTTCACAGCTTATGCTGGTATCACAACAAGGAACAGGATATAGCAGTGCTGTGACTGAGCCTTCTGCCTACAGACAATGCCCTCCTTTCCTCAGTACATCCCAGGTGAGCAGTGGTAGTTCCCAGTCCAGGAAACTACCTGGAACTTCCAGATTTGAATCACTTATTTTTATTTTTCTATCTCTGGAGATCCTCAATACCTGTATCATAGAAACCTAGATAGAATGGTTTGGGTCGGAATCACAGAATCACAGAATTTCAGGGGCTGGAAGGGACTTCAAAATATCATCTAGTCCAACCCCCTTGCCAGAACAGGATCACCCACATCAGATTACACAGGAACACATCCAGGCAAGTTTTGAATATCTCCAGAGAGGGAGACTCCACAACCTCCCTGGGCAGCCTGTTCCAGTGCTCTGTCACCCTCACAATGAAAATGTTTTTCCTCGTATTTACGTGAAACTTCCTATGCCTCAGCTCCCACCCATTGCCCTTTGTCCAGTCATTGGGTACCACATAGAAGAGTCTGGCTCCATGATTGGCATTCACCCTTTACATATTTGTAAACATTGATGAGGTCACCTCTCAATCTCTTCTACTCAAAGCTAATGAGCCCCAGCTCCCTCAGTCTCTCCTCGTAAGGAAGATGTTCCATTCCCCTAATCATCCTCGTGGCTTTGTGCTGGACTCTTTCAAGCAGCTCACTGTCTGTCTTGAACTGAGGAGCCCAGAAGTGGACACAATATTCGAGATGCAGCCTCACCAGTGCAGAGTAGAGAGGGAGGAGAACCTCTCTTGACCTACTGCTCACACCTCTTCTAATCCACCCCAGAATGACATTGGCCTTCTTGGCCAAAAGAGCACATTGCTCTCTCAAAGGGAAGGGACCTTTAAAGACTCTAAACCCCTGCCATAGTGAGAAGCATCTTCACTAGACCAGGTTGCTCAAAGCCCCATCCAACCTGGCCTTGAAGCCAAACCCCATTCATATCTTCTTGTTGGGAACACCTATTGTCACCAATAGTAGTTTTTTGGTTTTTTTTTTGGTTGGGTTTTGTTTTGTTTTTTTACAGTCTAGACAATGGTGGTGTCATGATGAGAAACAAGCACTTACCTGTGTGTCATGGCATATGCCATTGAGAAAAAGCACTTGGGCTTCTTCCAGTAAATCTCTGATTCAAGGGGTATTGCAGCAATGATTATTCCACATTTTTATATATATATATAAAAAAATAATTGCATGGGCTGCTCTGGTTTTGAAAACTTACACATTTCCCCCCCCCCGCCCCCCTCTATTAAATTGCTTCCTGGTGATGGAAATGTCTGGGATTTTTTTTCCCCCTATTCCTCTCTCCCCTATTGCATCTACTTTCCTTTAGCTTGCATACCCCCTGAGGTAATTAGTGTAGGTTAAAATTTACATAACCGACTTTGGGGTTTTGCAAATAGGGAAGATGGAAATTTATTCAAGGTGGTGAATAATTCATTTTAAAGCAAGTTTCCACCCCCCCACCCCCCCCCTTTTTTTTTTAATCATGTAGAAGATGTATTACAGACTCATAGAGGTTTCCTGAATAGGACCCTGAGCATTGGATTTTTGATATATTTTATTTCTTAGTGTAGGTAAAGAAATATTAACCATGACTCATTGCACTTTCCTTGTTCAATCAGATTTGAATAAACTTAACAAATTTATTAGGCAGATGACAGAGCTTTTTAAAAATTACCATGACACACTGTGACAAATATTTTACTAGGATCCAGAAGCAATAGTTTTAAATCATATTCCCAATGCCACTTTCAGAGGCAAAGCGATGGAAAACCAGCACAGGTGGTATGGAGAGCTTCAATTAATATTTTCTTTTGAATATTCATTATTTAATTGAGATTAGGAAGATAAACAAGGGGACTGGACAGCTATGGGAGTCTGGTAATATAATCAATTGAACAAATAAAAGCCAGCCAAACCCCCAAAACCTGAAACTTCTCTACTTTTGGCTCGGGGTAAGCCTGGATTGGTAGCGTCTGACTGTTGTGATGTTATGACTACTTGATATTTTGCATGAAGTGAGTTTTCTCTTTAATTTTATATGAGTGTCTACCTCAAAACCTGCCATGACATCTGCCAAGAGCTGCATTCAGGACAAATTATGAACCATACTCTCATATTAGACATTGGAATGAACTCCCAAAGGAGGTGGTGAGATCCCTATGAGAAGAGGCTGAGGGAGCTGGGATTGCTTAGCCTGGAGAAGAGGAGACTCAGGGGTGACCTTATTGCTCTCTACAACGACCTGAAGGGAGATTGTAGCCAGGTGGATGTTGGTCTCTTCTCCCAGGCAACCAGCACCAGAACAAGAGGACACAGTCTCAGGCTGCACCAGGGGAGGTTGAGGTTGGATGTTAGGAAGAAGTTCTACACAGAGAGAGTGATTGCCCATAAGAATGTGCTGGCCAGGGAGGTTGTGGAGTCACCATCATTGGGGGTATTTAGGAGGAGACTGGATGGGGTGCTTGGTGCCATGGTTTAGTTGATTAGGTGGATTGGATTGGTTGATAGGTTGGACGCAATGATCTTGAAGGTCTCTTCCAACCTGGTTTGTTCTATTCTATCTCCCTACATTAGGCAGTTTCAAGGCCCAGCTTGACAGGGTGCTGGACCATGTAATTTAAACTATATTCTTATCCTGAAAGGTTGGACTAGATGATCCTTGAGGTCCCTTCCAACCTGGTATTCTATGAATCTACAAATCCTGCTTTCTGAGATTTAGCTTTAAGTTCTTTAGCTCAAAACTTTGAAACCCTTCCCAGCTGCCATCTTTGGGTTGGTAGTTTTTGTCATTAAACTTTCTCAGAGACTTTGAGCTCTTTTTCTGGGCATCCTCCCAAATTTCCCAGTCATGGCAGATCCAGGACTGGAGCCAACTCCCTGCCCTTCTTGGGGAAGAAATGTAGGTGGTGATTCACCAGGCTGGGGAAAGAAAATGAGTTCCAGCATTTGTGGAGGTGGGAGAGAAATTAGTCTTGGTCCCTGCACCAGGGACTTCTAGTGATCTTCAGCCAAAAGCTGTCCAGGAGAAGAATGGCTCTGTTCACACTAAAGGAAAAGCAGTAGTGATGGAAGCATTATCTATGGCACAATTCCTATATGGAGAGCTGGAAAGCTTTGCGTTGACCTAATTTGTAGCTGTGTATTTGTGATGCTTGAGAAGGGCATGGAGGACTTACTGTAGTTATTTGAGGCTTTGTGCTGGGACTTGGGAACTTATCAGCGCTTATGAATATCTAAAGGGTGGATATCAAGATCATGGGACTCTTTTCAGTGTAGTGCCCAGCAATAGCACAAGGGGTAATAGACACAAATTGGAACACAAGAGATTCCATCTGAGTATGAAGTTTGAGTTTGGTCTCTTCTCCCAAGCAACCAGCACCAGAACAAGAGGACACAGTCTCAAGCTGTGCCAGGGGAAGTTTAGGCTGGAGGTGAGGAGAAAGTTCTTCACAGAGAGAGTTGTTAGCCATTGGAATGTGCTGCCCAGGGAGGTGGTGGAGTCACCGTCCCCGGAGGTGTTCAAGAGGGGATTGGATGTGGCACTTGGTGCCCTGGTTTAGTCATGAGGTCTGTCGTGACAGGTTGGACTTGATGATCTTTGTGGTCTCTTCCAACCTTGGTGATTCTGTGAAGAAAAACTTCTTTCCTGTGAGGTTGAGGGAGCACTGAAACAGGCTGCCTAGATCACAGTTTGTGGAGTCTCCTTCTCTGGAGAGATTTAACTCCCCCTCTGGACATTGTGATCCTGGGCATCCTGCTCTGGGTGCACCTGTTTTAGAAGGGGGGTTGGACTTAGATGATCTCCACAGGCCCTTTAAATGTCTATCATTGTGTGATTTTGTAACTGCTAACAAATCATATTGTACTTTAAGGCAATCATGTTATCTCTGCTCTAATTTTTCAGGGTTATAAAACTACATTGAAAGATACTTGTACACTTTTTTGTGTGTGTGTCTGTTTTTATGCAGTTTGCAAATAAGCAGGATGCTTCAGCATAGCCATCAGCAGAGATTCCTAAACTTCCTTGAAACAGTCAGATCTTTGTCAAAAAATTCAGAGAACTGGAAGGAAGGTGAAAATTTAACAGCCTGGTATGGAGCCTTAAATGGGGACTTTTTTTCTCCACTGACTCTTACACTGTCACCCTAGCAAAATGGTGTTTTGGCTTTGAGGGCTGATGAGAGTGGAAATAGAACATAACTTTACACTTAGTATAGGATATGCAGTAGGAAGCCTTCCTATATATTGTTAGAGTTGTATGTGCATTTTGCTGGTCCCTGAAACACCAGCAGAAGATCCAAATAAGATTCAGGAATGATAGATGCCCTTGAATATTCGGAAAGATCACGGAACAATGCAGTTCAGGGAAGAATTTTGTTTTCCTGAGTCTACAAACCTTTAGCAAGATTATTGTTTTCAGGTTTTGCACAGATAACACAGTCCAAAAGATGTGGATGTTGGCTTCTCAGTGGAATGGCTTCTTCAACTTGTTGTGCAAGAGTAAAACAGCTTCAGGCCTTCCAGCTTTGTGCTGGAAAGCTGCTGAGCCACAGGATGAGAGGAATGTTTGTGTGAGTTAGCCTCCTACATATTGTAACTTCCAGGAATTCTCACAGTTATAGTGAGAAAAGGCATCAAGATTCTGTTCAATGTCTTTATTGATGATCTGGATAAGGGGATTGAGTCCATCATCAGTAAATCACCCAAGCTGAGGGCAGGTGTTGACTTGTTAGAGGGTAGGAGTGCTCTGCAGAGGAACCTTGACAGGCTGGACAGATGGGCAGAGTCCAAGGCCATGAGATTTAACACATCCAAGTGCCGGGTTCTGCACATTGGCCACAGCAACTCCATGCAGTGCTACAGGCTGGGGTCAGAGTGGCTGGGGAGTGGCCAGGCAGAAAGGGACCTGGGAGTACTGGTTGATAGTAGGCTGAACATAAGCCAGCAGTGTGCCCAGGTGGCCAAGAAAGCCAATGGCATCCTGGCCTGGATCAGGAACAGTGTGGCCAGCAGGAGCAGGGAGGTCATTCTGCCCCTGTACTCAGCACTGGTTAGGCCACACCTTGAGTCCTGTGTCCAGTTCTGGGCCTCTCAGTTTAAGAAGGATGTTGACTTGCTAGAATGTGTCCAGAGAAGGGCAACAAAGCTGGTGATGCTTAGCCTGGAGAAGAGGAGGCTCAGGAGAAACCTTATTGCCATCTACAACTACCTGAAGGGTGGTTATAGCCAGGTGGGGGTTGGACTTTTCTCCCAGGCAATCAGTGACAGAACAAGAGGACACAGTCCCAAGCTGTGCCAGGGGAGGTTTAGGCTGGATGTTAGGAAGAAGTTCTTCATAGAAAGAGAGATTTTCCATTGGAATGGGCTGGCCGGGGATGTGGTGGAGTCACCATCACTGGAGGTGTTTAAGAGGAGTCTGATGAGGCACCTGGTGCCATGGTTTAGTTGATCAGATGGTGTTGAATGATGGTTGGACTTGATAATCTCGAAGGTCTTTTTCAACCTGGTTAATTCTGTATTCTGTAAGACTTGGAGCAAACTGAAAGCAGGGCAGGTCCTGGGCTCTCTGGAGGTCTATGCCTAACTGTTCAGTGTTGCATTTTGTTCTGTGTGTACAAATTCACTTACACATGTGTGTATGTATGTATGTATACATGTATACATGGCTATGTCAAGTGTGAAAATAAGGGCTGTGGGGATGTGCGATGTGCGAACATACACTGTGCTGATCAAGCCTGTAAACAGGATTAAAACTCAGTTTCTGTTGGGAATGATGGAGTAAACATAGAAAAATATATGGAACAAAATGATGGGAAAAGTAGTGGAATAGAGTAATGGTGGGTGAAATTCCTAATTGCTTCTGAAAACCTTCAGCCACAAGACCAAAAGCAAGCCTTTGGAAAACTGCATTTGTGGCTTTTGTTTCCATGCTCTTTTTGTACTTTGGAAGCAAACTGTAAGTTTCTTCTTTCTTCTTGCTTTTTTTCCTTCCTTTGTTTTTTGTTGGTTTTTTTTTTTTGACATATGGAACTCAAAGCACCACAAGGAAGACTCCCACCACACAAAACAGAAGCTGCAAGCCAGGATTCGTGAACTCCTTCAAAGGTATGTCAGATAAGGGTTACTTTGTACTTCTATGTAATGTGCTTTTCCTCCCAAAGATCTTTCTTTCAGTGCTTTACAGATATTAATGAATGGAACTTCTCCTAAACAAAGCACCTCAGGCCTAGAAAAATTAAGCCTGTGCTTTTGAAAGAGGCCTCTGTTTTAGATAGATCCATTTTCAGATACTCAGCTTGGGTTGTAATTTTTAAGTGCTGCACACGGTGCACTTCAAAAGGTGACCAAATGGCTTCTCCCAGCACCCTTCTTCCCTGCCTCTGAACTACCCTTAGAGAGTGAAGGAAATATGAATTGGAGCAATGTCTTTGTGATTGAGGTACACATGACCTTCATATAATTACATGCATCAAATTACCTGTAAGAAATAAATGGAGGAAATAAATAACCCTCGTGGATACAGCCAAGGAAGCTGTGTTCTGCTGAGCACAAAGGAGGCCCAACTTCATCAAACAAATTGTTCTCTTGAACCCAATGCCCAGCAAAAAAAGAGTGAAAAGATAAAAATTGTGCAACCCGAAAAAGAGATCAAATGTGGTTATTTAAATGTTTGATGTTCAGTAATGAAAACTGTTTACCTTCATAATTGTGTATTAGCAGCTAATAAAGGCAATAGATACAGTAGTTTAAAAGTAATAAAATCAACAGCAAAGTGTATTTAATTTTAAATTGAATTGCAAGCAAATGGGTGTCCTAATGAACCCCTGTGTCAATGCAGCTCCAACCAAATTAAGTGAAATAATTTCCATCATGAGAAACTAAATAAGTACCAAGTTCCAAACAGACCATTCTTCTCAAGGAGAGGAGTTCACTTCTCAGACATTTCAGCTCTTCAAATTTGCTAGAGCCATTCAAGAACCATCTTCTGTTACTTCCACTTAGAACCACTGGACCCAAGGTGACTTGACTGCAGCTCAAGGATAAGACGTCAAACATTGTTGACCTTTCTTGCATTCAGTCCTTATTGCTGGAATCTTGCTCGTAGCTCCTGTTGGTCCTGGCTTGGGAAAAATTCCCATGTGTTACTGGAACTAGCATCTACTCAGACCTTCTGACTGATTTAGCTGTTCACTGGGTGTTTACATGATAAAATTTTATAGGTAGAGGAATCTGGTAGAGATAGAGGTACTGGAAGGCTGCTATTAGGCCTCCCCAGAGCCTTCTCTTCTCCAGCCTGAGCAACCCCAGCTCCCTCAGCCTGTCCTTGTAGCAGAGGTGGTCTAATCCCCTGATCATTTTCATGGCCCTCCTTTGGACCTGCTCCATCAGGTCCCTGTGCTTCCTATATGGAGGGCTCCAGATCTGTACACAGTACTCCAGGTGAGGTCTGACCAGAGCAGAGCAAAGTGGCAGAATCACCTCTCTGGATCTGCTGGCAACACATCTTTTGATGCAGCCTAGGATGTGATTTGCCTTCTGGGCTGCAAGCACACACTGCCTGCTCATGTCCAGCTTCTCATTCATCAGCAACCCCAAGTCCTTTTCCACGGGGCTGCTTTCTAACACCTGGTGTCAAGTAGGGACTGAGGAACTGCTCATGGTTCAGTGTCTAGTGAAAAAGAAGGATAGGCTTGTTGAAGCATACAGTTTTATACTGCTGACTGTAAATTACTTAGTTTTGCAGTTTCTCCTGCTATGCTTCAGGAGCAAGGATTTCTCCTTAGGGTACCATGCCTTTGGTGTGTCCCATTCACTAAGCAGGTCAGCATTTGATTATTTTGTGTAAGGCTGTTCTTCATGCTCATTCTATGCTGTTACAGTGACCTGTCTTCCTAATAAAGAAATTTTTGAGTGGATATAACTGCCCTCTAAATTTGCACAAAAAGTTAACAAATGAATGCCAAGGAAAGTTGAGTGGTTCACATACAGCTGAAAATTTGTGTGTATGTATATACATATATATGACATGTAATAGGTTTATATATAGCTATATATAGTGTAATAGTTATATAAAATTTTAAAGTATGCATGCAATAAGATATTTTAGGAGCTTTATGATATGTAGCATCAGATTTTTTTTCCCTCAGTGGCTTAAAGTCTTCCAGTCCTCAAGGAGAAAAGGTTTCCAAAAACCTGTTCAAGATTGTTGAAGTCATCAATTGGTCCTCAGAGTGTTGACAGAGCCAATGACTTCCTCCTTTGATACTCTTAACCTAGAACTCAAGCCCCCAAACCAGACAGAGCTGACTGCACACAGGGAGTGAAGCTTTAGGTTCCTTGTGTCAGCCTGTGGCACAGACTGACAAATATTGGTTATGTTACTGAGGCTATGATTATGTTTTTCATCTACTGCTTTTTGAAGCCTAACCACTTTAGCACACTGTTGTTCATCCTGGATGCCCTGCAAGGTTTAGAGTCTTGTCAAGGGTTAGGGCTGGCCTGGCCACTAAGCAAGTAACTGATACTCTATGAATCCCTCTCCATTCCCAAAGGGAATATGGGAGAGAGACTGGTGGGCTGGAAAAAAAACCCACAAAACTAAAACAGTTTTAATGAAAATAATAACAATAAAATGAAATAGATGCAAATACATACAAGCCAATATCAAACACAAGTCCCTGATGGCAATGATATCACTCTCACCAGTGATGCTGGGGGCAGGCACTGGGGAAGTCCCAGGCAGGACTTAACAGCAGATGACAGCCAGGCACAGGAGCTGGATTCTGGATCTGGCTCCAGAAACACATGGATCACAATCAAACACAGTGGATGCCAGATATTGAAGAGAGCTTGATCCTTATGAACCCCTGAACATGATATAGATTGAATGGAATCCCTTGATAGTCAGATTAGGATCACCTCTCCTGTCCACTCCTCCCCACAGGTGCCACCTCTTTCTGTTCCCCAATGTGGCACACAAAATTCAGCAGTGAACTTGAAGTCCACAGAAGCAAGTATAAGCATATCCTTGCTACAAGCCTGACCTCGGTACTAACTCTAAAATACCAATCAGTATCACTTCTAGAAGCAGCCACCGTCTGTGAAAACATGGCATTAACTTCAGGAAATGCCATCACTGAGAAGAGACTGAGCTGAAAAGTAAAACCACTGAACAGAATTAATTCTTCTCTAGCTCAAACTGGGACAGGTGTGTTCAAGGAAAACATTAAGCTGTGATGCATTTCCAATGGCAAATGCTTTTTGTGTGTGCATTGTAGCTAATTTCTTTTCAGTTCTTCTTCCATCTCTAAGTGCTGCAGAGTGGGAAGTCAGCTGTTGAAAGCAGAGGAGATTGGATGTGAAGAAGACATGAGAGCCAGCTTTGGTAGCTTTGCAAGTGTGAATACTGGATTAGATGGAACAGCTTGTGGGAAGGTGAGGTTCTCTGTGAGAGATTTTTACCCTGATGTGAACTGCTGAATGACTAGATCGATTGCATGGTATTATTTTTTTTTGCTCCCCACCTCCCCCTTCCTTTTTTCCTTTCATAGTTTAAGAGGATAGAATTTAGCAGGTTTCAAAACACGGTTTCCAGCAGAAGTAACCACATGCTTAAAGAGAATGTCTAAAGCTATTAATGATGAATCATTTGGGCATGGCAAGATTTCTTCAAAACACTTTGTCAGCGCTGGCCAAGCAAAGTCTTTCAGCAGGAGATGAGACAGCTATGCCACCATGCAAATGAGACAGGCTTGAAATATGATGAATCTTCTATCTCCTTTTCCTACTCGACTGACACTCGCTTTGAGGGAGGTTGTAAATGCAAGAGAGATTGTGGTATAATTCCTCAGACTGGCGTTTCTGCCCCCCAGTCACTATTCGATTATCTTCCAAATTGCTGTGTTTCAGAGAGATAAAGATTTTTTATGGCTTGCTGACTTGAAACAACCAGAAGAGCCAGAAAAGAGATGGCTAACCGGCCATGCATAGTAATTCCATTGGTAAATGACAAAAATCTTTGTTTGTATGACATTTCCAAAATTACTGCAGAAGATGAATCTGAAATACAAAATGTCACATTTGGCATGCAAAACTATCACAATATATTTCAGTACAAAATTCATGGAGGCGTTTAATTTAGGATGTGTTTAATAACGAAGTCTGCCTGCATAGTAATCCTGCCTTGAGGTTTAAAAAGATTGTCTTATTTATTCACATGATGTTAATTTTTTTATATATATATATATATGATTCAGAACCCAAAAAATATGAAGGTTAAATCTTCATTGTTAATTAAGATTTTCTAATTAAGCTGAAAATAATTGTCATTCAGATTAGTTGTTAAGTATGGCTTGTGTTTGAGAAACAAAAGGAGTCTGACAAATTCGACTGTTTATTTAACTGCTTAATTTAATTCCAGAAGCTTTCTATCTATATGGAAATATGCTATCTCTTCCAAAATAAATCCAAGACAGGATTAAAGAAGAGATATTAGCTACTGTAGGCTTAAACTGTGAGACTCCTAAACCTAGTAGTCAAGGTAGCCATTTGATTCTGCATAGTGGCATGGATTATTTTCTCACATTGCATGAAAGGGAGGCCTATCGCTAGTGTTTAAACAATGGGAGAAATTGATTCCTTGCTGATTTTGATGCAGAAAATAATTGCTGCAGAAGCAATTTCATCCCTTGAAGTCAAGACTGAAGTGAAACTGGGCCCCTCCATGCAATGTGCACTGAAAGGTCCACTGGTGTGGTGGGACAGACCCTGCACCTTTACTGAGACAGGACATGAAAGGATCACACCACTGTGCCCACTCCCCTCTGCCAACCTCCATGCTGGGAGGAGAGCACACAAGGAAAGCACCATAAAGGCATTTCTGATAGGCAGTGCAGCATTTATCCCATACTAAATGTTCTGTAACTCAGACAACATCTTGTCAACAGCAAGCAGCAGATGTTTCCTTTTGTTTGGACTTGGAATAAAGGTGCCTGTAGGGAGTTGTTATTAAACTCTACACGTGTTGCACTTTGATTACTATATTTAAGAGAATCTGATTATGTGATAATCAGAAGGTGAAAGGATAGCCTGCATATTACACAGCACTAACAGCTTTGGCAAGGCTAGTAATTAGCATCAAAACATGGCCTGTCCTGTCTTTCTTTCCATGCCTGCAGCCTGCTCATCACGTCACATATTGTGCCTGTCTTGCAAAGCACGCTGCATTTTTGATGGTGTTTGCTTCCCAGTTAATGCTACCTTATTATTTCAGACTAATGGCTTCTGGTGTCATACTTCCAACAGCTCCACTTTCTCCCCAAGGGTGCTGAACATTTTATTAAGAGTATTTGAGGGTTTGCTTATTTGTTTGTTTGTTTATTTATTTAGTCTACCTGTTGTCTTTCTGACTTTTGACCTCCCTAATTGGAGATCCTCAGCTAGCAGTAGGAAGTTGCAGGTTGAACAAGAAGTGTGTCATCTGCTTTTTGGTAGTTATTTTCTTGAAGAAATTTATTCTTCCTAATCCTGTGGTTAAAATCTGCTCAAGCCAGGTTAGTAACTCAGAGCCTTCTCCCTAGGTTGACTGCTCCAAGACACCACAGCCGATAGAAATCCACGTCAAGTGCCTAAGGGGAGTCAAAGATAAGGTTCCTAAAGGCCACTACACCCTCAAAGTTTCTATTCTCAGTCGCTTAGGGGGTGGCTTACTGGAGCAGCCCCAGCTGGAGGAGCAGCCTCAGGCCAGGACAACGCTGCCCGTTAATCACGATGGGAACTTCTACAATGTTGAAATCTACTTTGGACAAAGCATCCAGACAGTAAGCAACACTTCTTAAATATGCTCTCTTTGCTTTGGAAGTTAAAACACATCCACTCTTTCTCCTTCAGGCTTATATATTTAATGCATTCCATCATGTTCATAATTTATTTAATAATTTAAGGTGCAATTTAGGAAGGTGCAATCTTATTTTTTTTCTTCGCCCCCCTAGGTTAACCCTCATCACTCACTCAAAAAGTGCCAAATGTACACTACATCATATACTGTTGTCAGCTAATTTTAAATTTCTCTTTTGCTCTCTCTTATCTATGCAGCTTGTCAGCTATGTAATTTGATTTCTGCAAAGGAGCTTTAGAATAATAAATGAACGAGTGGGTGTATATAAACACATGAATGCCCAAATCCTTCTGTGAGTTTTTTAGCTCCATTGACCCCCATTTGCCAAAAAAGCAGCATTTGGATTATTTTGGAAGGAGCCCAAACACTTGAGGCTCTATTCTGTCTTCTGCAACCAAGGCACACATATTTTCCTGCCTAAGCATGCTGTGCATGGCAGGATTGTTGTGTGTCAGTTGCTCACTGTTGTAGCTAATGCCTAGTGCTGGTTGAAACGCTGGTCTCAGATAAACTCCCTGGCAGAGGAAAGCTTCTTTACAGCTTGAAAAACAATCCTCATCTGCCTGTGTGGGATTTTTTTTGTGAGTTATGAGGCATTGGTCGAATGAGAAGGGAAGATTTTTTCTGTTTTCAGTTACTGATGGAATGGAAAATTTTCTTCTCCACTCCTTCTATTGTACAAAGCGTTGTGCAGATACAGGACTGACAGACAGTCCCTACCCCACAGAGCTTTCACACAAAGCACTTTTTGCAGATGGCACTGTTGCTTTCAGTTACCTGCAGAGTGGTCATTTCAGCTGTTGGGTTTGTGATATATACAGTATTGCTAAGCTGTATTTTCTGCATTTTAGTTGTTTATCATCTGTAATGGATATTGAACAGTGTCTGTAAGCAGAGCTGATATATATGTGTGTATATATGTGTGTGTGTGTATATATATGTGAGTGTGTGTGTGTGCGCATACATATATATATATATATAGTTAATGTGGCTGTCACATACATATATTCACTTGCAGCCGAGAAAGCCAATCAGATCCTGGGCTGCATCAAGAGAAGCATAGCCAGTAGGTCGAGGAAGTGATTTTCCCCTCTACTCTGCTCTGGTGAGACCCCACCTGGAGTACTGTGTCCAATTATGGAGCCCCTATCACAGGAAGAATCTGGACATGTTGGAATGTGTCCAGAGAAGGGCTATGAGGATGATCAGAGGGCTGGAGCACCTCTCCTATGAGGACAGACTAAGAGAGTTAGGGCTGTTCAGTCTGGAGAAGAGAAGGCTCTGAGGAGACCTAATTGTGGCCTTCCAATATCTGAAGGGGGCCTACAAGAAAGCTGGGGAGGGACTTTTTAGGGTGTCAGGTAGTGATAGGACTAGGGGGATTGGAACAAAACTAGAAATGTGTAGATTGAGATTGGATGTTAGGAAAAAGTTCTTCCCCATGAGGGGAGTGAGGCGCTGGAACAGGTTGCCCAGGGAGGTGGTGGAAGCCTCATCCCTGGAGGTTTTTAAGGTCAGGCTGGATGTGACTCTGAGCAACCTGATCTGGTGTGAGATGTCCCTGTCCATGGCAGGGGGTTGGAACTAGATGATCCTTGAGGTCCCTTCCAACCCTAACAATTCTATGATTATATGTATTTATATATATTTATACATATATATATATATATGTCAGAGAAATAATTGATCTTGAATTCTTCCCTAGGCAGGATGTATGCATCCTGGTTACTGCCTCAAAGACAAAGGGCTGTCTTCTCAGGCTCTGTTGAAAGGAGAAGACTATGGGCAGTATAACTGAGTGACTGCAGCAGTACCTTGCCTCTTGCTTTCATCATTGTTTCTCCTGGAACTTCCTTGGTCCTAAGTGGGGGGCTGTCCCTTGTTCCAAACTGCATATCTCTGTTCTCAGTACTAAGAAAGAACTAGTTCTGAGTGACCCATCTTTTGTCCAGCACCCATCTTTTCCTCAATACAAAGAAACTCTTGACCTGAATTTGTGAGGTGTACGTGCAAAGTCCATGTGCTTGTCTTTCTGTTAGTCTTCACTGATCATACTTAGTAACCTTACAGGTGGCTATTATGCTTCATCCAAAGGTCTGAGAGTAATTCCTGGTGGTTTTACAGTTTTCTGGAGTTTGCTTTAAAGTCCTGTTTGATTCTCACAGAACATGAGGAAAAACTTCTTCCCTGTGAGGGTGCCAGGGCTGCCCAGAGAGATTGTGGATCCTTCTACTCTGGACAGGTTCCAAAGACACCTGCTCAAGATTCTGTGTAGCTTGCTCTGAATGACCTTGCTTTAACAGAGGGAGCTGGACTTGATGATCTCCAGAGGGTCCCTTCCAATCCCCACCATGTTGGGATTCTGTGAGGACACTTAATTAACATCTTCACCAAACTTCACTTTCAGTCTAGTGAACCAGGGTGCAGGTCACAGGCAAGTTCAGTTAAAATGCAGGAGAAGCTGTATTGACCTGATGATTCACTGTCTTCATTACTGAAAAACAGACAGAAACAATGTCATAATTTTAAAGAACATACTCCACCAGCTCATTTTGAAGAAAAAGATGTTGTACCCTGAATGATTTTACCTTTCTGGTTTACTACTTTGGTATTTTCCCATATTCTTAGAGCATGTTTCAAAACAAACCCTTAGGATCCTTGTTGAGGCAAATGTTAGGCTTCAGATTGTTGGCATCTACTGCAAAACTTGGATTAAATTCTCAGCTATTTGTGGTGAGCATCTGGGTTTGAACACAATCCTACATACAGCACTGCTGCCCTGAAATATATTGCAGGGGGGAGTGGGAAACACAAGTGCTCAGAAATGAAGAATAAGCTTTTGTTTTCATTGACCAGAATAATGATAGGAGTTCAGTGTAAACATGGTGAAAGTGAAGACATGCATGCTTGATATTGAAGGAAAGCATAGTTTTAACTAATGCATTAAAGAAATTGTTCCAGAACACTACATCCTTCCAAAAATAATAACCCTGTCATGTCGGTAAAGTTGGTGTCAGCATGGGTTACCTGCTGCGTGCAGAAAGTGCTGGTCATGTAAGTTAGATCTGCCTCAGGGCTTGTCTGGCTTGCACACCCGACCTTTCAAAAATGTTTTTTGTTCATTAATCAATGTTCTTTGCTCCAGCTTGCCAGCTTCCCTTCTTCCCCCTCCTTCACTGTCCTCCTTTTTAGTTTGTCAACCTACCTCCCCCAATAACCTCTGACTACTTATTAGAGGCAGGCTCCTAATAGCTCCAGCTGAATTTTATTTGGCTTTCAGTGAGACTGGACAGTCACATGAGCCATTTTTTCCCCCCTGCTGAACAAAACATGTAGGAATACTTTGGGTTGTGATAAAATTCAATTTCTGCTGCAAATAATTCTGTGCAATTTTGAGAACAACAACTAACAACATAATCAAAAAGGGGCTAGTTTTAGACCCAGCATTTTCAGGTATTTAGTTTGTACAAGGGGAAATTAGGCTTAGATGGGATGACACTGTTTGGTTTAGATGAAGCAAGAGCTAATTTTGAGCTTCACCTACACTGTGTCACAAACTGAATGTGAACTCAAGTTGAGGTTCAAAAATGCAGTGGTTCAACTTTGGTGGAAAAGAAGCTTTGCTCTGTCAGTATAGTCTTGCACTGCCTGATTTTTCTCAGCTCTGGAATGTAGGTTGAATAAGGATGGGGTGGGATGGGATGGGATAGGATGAGATAGAATGGGATGGGATGGGATGGGATGGGATAGGAGATGAGATACTTACTGTGCAGTAAGGCAGTTGCAAAATTAGATTGTCCTTGGCAGCACCTGCACAGATGTGACTGCATTGTCTTTACACTAGACTGAATGTAAAGGGGACTGGAACATATTCCCTATGAATAGAGATTGAGATCTCTGGGGCTATTTATTCTTGAGAAGAGAAGACAGAGCATTGGACCAGGCTGCTCAGAGAGGTGGGGAGTCTACTCTGGAGAGATTCCAAATCCATCTAGTTACCTGAGATGCTGAGGAGAAGCAAGGAATTAATCACATCTGTGTCTGGCTCCTCAAGAAAATTTTTATTCCTGGTCCCAGTAGGCTGCTTTTCAATCCCAGTCCCACTGCACCTGTTGGACATTGGTCATTATTTTGTGCCAGCCTTCCAGAATGAGCACTTCAGCAAAAAAAAACCCATGTGAGGTCCAGAAGTTTGTGAGCACTGGTGCCTAAGTATTTAGTCTCTGATGTCTGTGGGACTTGTGCTAGGTTGCAGACCGGCGGGGGCTGGTCTCTTTTCCCAGGCATCTGGCACCAGAACAAGAGGACACAGTCTCAAGCTGCACCAGGGGAGGTTTAGACTGGATGCTAGGAAGAAATTCTTCATAGAGAGAGTGATTGCCCATTGGAATGGGCTGCCCGAGGAGGTGGTGGAGCTGCCATCATTGGGGATGTTTAGGAGGAGACTTGATAGGGTGCTTTGTTGCATGGTTTAGTTGATTAGATGGTGTTGGACACAATGATCTTGAAGGTCTCTTCCAACCTGGCTTGTTCTGTTCTGTTCTGTTCTGTTCTGTTCTGTTCTATTCTATTCTATTCTATTCTATTCTATTCTATTCTATTCTATTCTATTCTATTCTATTCTATTCTATTCTATTCTATTCTATTCTATTCTATTCTATTGCATCTAAAGCCACTATGGTTGAAAGACCTGTTCACAGATCTGTAGAGCTTTAAAGAGTATATAAAGCAGTTAATATTTATGCATCAGAGTGGCAAGATACCGGTAATAGCATAAGAGTAGCTGGGTACCATTTTGTTTTACTTCAAGGGGAATTCAATATGAATAAACCAGCAACTTTTCAAACATGACATTTAATCCACACATGTAAATCATACCAGGAGCTCTATTATTCATTATTAAAAGGGCACCATATTTTTATTACACTGAAAATGAAACACAAATGCTGTAAAAAATTTAGTGCCTTTTCCTTGAAGTTTCAGGACACTTACCATGTAGTCATCTAGCAGGGGCTGACACTCATTGTAAAATATAGCCACAAAATTGATAAATTTGAACTCTTTTGCTTGGGAAGAAGAGAGGGTTCTGTTTCACTGAATGAGGTGGATTGATTTGATTTGATTTTTTTTTTTTTTTTTCCTTTCTTATTTAAGGCTTCCTAAATACTTAAGATGGCAAAGCACTTTGGTACCATTCACATTTGGAGTTAGACATATAAGGAATAAAGTTCCTCTCTTTGTTATTAGTCATTTCCAGCATTTTCTTCCCCGAAGTGTGTTTTGAAAACTACATTTATCAGAAACTGATTAACATGACCTAAGGTATTAATTCTTAAAATATGATGAAACAAACACTTTCAAGGACCTTATTTTCTGTATGTCAGCAACTAAGGAGTGTGATGCTTTTAGTAATTACAAAACAACCTATCATTAGGAAAAGTAGAGCACAAACTTCCCCTCCCTCCCTTCCCTCCCCATTTTATTCTCGAGCAAAATGCTGGCGCAGATGAACGTTTAGCTCTAGGACACTTTATAGGACATAACATAAGAGTTTGATACACTATGAAAAAAGATAGGAAGTATTAATGCTTGGAACTGCCAGAGGACTTTCAAAATGAGAGCCACTTAAATTTTCACTGGATGCAATTATGTGGAGTTGGGATGATAAGGTGCTACGTGAACCTTTTGGTAAATGCAAGAACTAAGCTTGGGCAGATGCTTTATTTATTTGAAGGCTGCAGGTTTTTGTTTTTTTCACACAGTAGGAACTAACTTCTAGTTTGTTTATCCCACTGAGTTTGAGGTTCTGGTCTTGGATTGCTATTTTGCTAAATACCTTTTTGTAACAGCGCCTCAAAAGTCACAGAATCACAGAATTTCAAGGTCTGGAAAGGGACCTCGAAAGATTGGTTGATGGGTTGGACACGATGATCTTGAAGGTCTCTTCCAACCTGGTCTGGTCTGGTTTATTATTCTATTCTATTCTATGCTATGCTATGCTATGTTATGCTACGCTACGCTACGCTACGCTACTCTATTCATCATCCAGTCCAGCCCCTCTGCCAGAGAAGGGTCACCTACAGCAGATTACACAGGAACACACTCAGGAAAGTTTTCAATATCTCCAGAGAGGAAGACTCCACAACCTCCCCGGGCCGCCTGTTCCAGTGTTCTGTCTCCCTCACAGTGAAAATTTTCCCCTCATATTTACATGAAACTTCCTATGCCTCAGCTCCCACCCATTGCCCCTTGTCCAGTCATTGGGTACCACAGAGAAGAGTCTGGCTCCATTCTTGGCACTCACCCTTTACATATTTGTAAACATTGATGAGGTCACCTCTCAGTCTCCTCTTCTCCAAGCTAAAGAGCCCCAGCTCCCTCAGTCTCTCCTCATACAGAAGATGTTCCATTCCCTTAATCATCCTCATGGCTCTGTCCTGGACTCTTTCAAGCAGCTCACTGTCTGTCTTGAACTGAGGACCCCAGAACTGTGCACAGTATTCCAGATGCAGTCTCACCAGTGCAGAGTAGAGGGGGAGGAGAGCCTCTTGACCCACAGCTCACACCTCTTCTAATCCACCCCAGAATGGCATTGGCTGCCATGGCCACAAGAGCACATTGTTGGCTCATGGTCATCCTTCCATCCACCAGGACTCCCAGGTCTTTTCGCCTTCACTGCTCTCCAGCATGTCCATCCCCAACCTATACTGGTGCATGGAGTTGTTCCTTCCCCTTTTCTGAGATATTCTGTTCTGCCTATGTGCCTCTGTGCCAAAGAATGTCCCTATTGCCCTTCTGGTCTCTTAGGCACAAGCTTTTCTCCTTTCTGTGGGCTCAGTAAAAAGTGTCATGGGGATCTCCTTTGATCCAGTGCTGTGTACAAATCCTGTTCCATCCCTGAGCTGCAGCCAGGTGGTTTCTCTGATTATAGATGGGCATCCCCAGTTGTGACCGGTTGACGTTGTCCCCTTAAGAAAGGGAATATGGTGGACGGAAGTTGGTAAACAGAAAGAATAATCTAAACTAATTTCATTGGAAGAGTGGGAGGAAGCACCTTCTGAACTGGGAGTGAACTGGGCATTCCAGCACTTCTCTGTCAGTCTTGCTTCCGCCTCTCCACAGTGCAGCAGCTCTGTCTGTGCTGGGCTTTCTGCCAAGGCTTCGGCCTTGAGAACTGATAAAGGCCTGTATTAACTCCTTTCCAATTAACACAAACTGCTTCTAACTTTTTTTTTCCTCTCTTTTCTTTCTCTTTCTATCCCACTCTGGGGAAAGGGGGAAAGAGGGGAGAGCGGAGGTGGGAAACCCCCCTCAGCAGAGGGGGGAACTCTCATTTCTGTGTTACCCTGTTGTATATCTTTGTATATATTGTAAATATTGTAAATTTGTATATATTCCCCTGCATATCCTGCATTGCTTTGTAAATATAAAGCACCACTGCTTTGCTAATTCAGCTTGTGAGTTTTTTTTCCCTTTCCCTTCAATTTTCTTTCCCTTACTTTACAGGGGGGAGGGAAGAGGCTTCCTGGCCTTACCCTTCCACCCCACCACACCAATGTGCTGTGTTCATCCCTGTGTGAAGCCTTGAAGGGATACGTTAAGTTTATTGAGCTGAAACCGCAAAGCCGTTGCATGTTGGAAACTGTTGCATTGACCAAAGAAGGGCAATGAAACTGGTGAAGGTTCAGAGCACAAGTCTTAAAAGAAGCAACTGAGGATCCTGGTGTTGTTTAGCCTGGAGAAAAGGAGATGTAGGAGAGATCTTATCACCCTCTATGACAAATTGAAAGGAGGTTGTAATAAGGTGGAGGTCTCTACTCCCAAGCAACAAGTAATAGAACAAGAGGAGATGGCCTCAAGTTACATCAAAGGAGGTTTAGGTTAGTAGGAACAATTTCACCATGGAAAGGACTGTAAAGGCCTGGAACAGCTGCCCAGGAAAGTGGTGGAATCTCCAACCCTGGAGGGACCTAAACGCCACGTATATGTGGTGCTGAGTGACATGGTTTAGTGGTGTCATGGCAGTGTTGGGCTAGTAATTGGATTTCATGATCTTAAAGGGCTCTTCCAACTGAAATGATTCTGTGATTGTACTTTCTTCAGCATCATCCCAGTTTTCTTTTTGGAGTTTTAGCATGTTTTCTAGACACTGTGCTCCAGTGGAGGAGTTCTTGGAAATATTCACTGGGCTGTACCATGTGTACTCCCTCAGCTTAGACCAACACATACTGTTCCAAGACCTCAGAAATGTGGCCTGCATTATAATGCATCACATCTAACTATGGCAAGTTGGGAAATCTAGCAGACATATATTAAAAACCAGGCACATCTATGGAGAGGCTTTTATTTTGCACCACTCCATGGCCTATTCCCTACCTAGTGTATATGTGACTCTTAGAGACATGGTTTAGTAGTGACTTGAAAGCCCTGAGTTGATCTCAGAATTGTTAGGGTTGGAAGGGGTCTCAAAAATCATCCAGTTACAATCCCCCTGCCATGGGCAGGGACACCTCACACTAGATCAGCTTGCTCAGAGCCACATCCAGCCCAGCCTTAAAAATATCCAGGGATGAGGCTTCCACCACCTCCTTGGGCAACCTGTTCAGTGTCTCTCCACCCTCATGGGGGAGAACTTTTTCCTAACATCTAATCTGAATCTACTCACTTCTAGCTTTGCTTCTTTCCCCCTATACCTATCACTACCCAACATCCTAAGAAGTCCCTCCCCAGCTTTCTTGTAGGCCCCCATAAGATACTGGAAGGCCACAAAAAGGGCAATGGTTGGACAGGATGAGCTTAAAGGTCTCTTCCAACAAAAATGATTCTGCTCTAATGGGAAATTTAATCCATAGGAGAGTTTGATGGGAGCCACAGATACAATCATTGTGCAGAAGTAATCACCAGGCCCTGCCTGTTTACTTAGCTCCAGGTAAACTCCCAACAACAGAGGGCTATGAGAACAAAATAAATGCCTGCCTCAACAAAAAAATGCTGTGAGTGGAAAAATGGAACAACGTCATAACTCACTAGAGCTGACAGTCTGGAACTGCAGAAGGAGGTTTGAGCCGTGCTTTGGTCCATATCTGCAAGCCAGGGGAGCCAGCAAAACACCCTCAGAAGGCACTTTTTCTTTTTTCTTAAAATATCTGGTCTTGAAGCATTTCACATTTCAAAGAGTTATATGTGAACTCAGAATGAGCATTTCAGTTGCAAAGGTACACTACAGAAATGGAAAGAGTATATCACAGAAAGTGATCCTATTTTAACATGCGGGTTTTAAGCAGAGCTCACAAGGGAAAGGGAATTAGCTACCAGGAGTAAATCTTTCTGTTTCTCTGCTGGAGGGGTGATAGCTGATCTCCTGGAGAGAGGGCAGAACCTCACCAGGTCTGGATCATCCAGGAAGTACTGCAGGAGAATCTGTATTGGCACAGCTTCCCTGGTGATGTGAGAGATACTGCATCTCTGGCTGGACCAAAGCCCTAGGAAGAAAGGCATGATGTGCTGTAAGACCCCAGAATTATAGAATCATAGAATGGTTTGGAGTGGAAGGAACTTTAAAAGGTGATCTAATACAAGATGCTAGTGCAGAGCTCTGAACAACCTGACCTGGAACGTTTCCAGGGATGAGGCTTCTACCAACTTTCTGGGAAACCTGCACTGGTGCTTCACCACCCTCAGTGTAAAAAATGTCTTCCTTAAAAAAAGTCATCAAAATCTCCCCTCTTTTAATTTGAAACCATCACCCCTCATCACAGCAGGCCCTGCCAGAAAGGCTGTCCATCTATCTTATAGGTCCCCTTTAAGTACTGCAAGTCTGTAACAGGGTCTCCCTCAAGCCTTCTTTTCTCCAGGCTGTACAGCAGCTCTCAGCCTGTTCTCATAGCAGAGATGTTCCAGCCCTCTGATCACTTTTGCGGCCTTTGTCTGGACCCCCTCCAATAGGTTCATATGCATTTGAGGCATGGTGGGGAATCATAACAGCACCAGGAAAGAGACCTGAAATAAAGCTGCTGATGGAGTAATAAGGAGCAAAAAGCTGCGTATTCCTTTATCAGAGATTGGGACAGGCAGAGCAGCACTGCTGCATGACTCAGTTCTGTGTGTGCCAATTGAGCCACAGCTTCATGAAACTTCTTGGCTCAGTGGTTTCTGAGCAAAGTATGTGTGTCCTCTTGACACAAAAGAAAATAAACTCTGCTGTTTCGTGTTGGTGGCCTACATTATTCCAGGAAACTCATGCTCTGACTGTGCTGGAATCCATCTCAGGAATAAATGAGATGGCAGTGTCAGGAGAAGGAGCTGGGTTCCTGCCTTCCTTTTACAAAGACAATTTCTTTCCTTGCAAGATGAGGTCAGAATCTGCCCAGGCCAGTAGTATATCACCAGAAATGCTCTGGGAGGCTAGAGCTGGCTGTACCATACATTACTACTCCCTGCTGGTCAAAGAACAGAAAAGAATTAGCAGCAGATGTGCCAGGACAATTAGCAACAGATGCAGAGGCTAAAGCTCACAGAATGCAAACGTTATTCCCCTGTATTTGGGAAGATAAAAGGCCAGATTCTGGTCCTCTGGTGTAAGATAGTCGTGCTGCATGCGAAGCTGCTGGAGTTAACTACACCCTGAGTTATCTCTCCTAGAGGAAGGAGAGACAGTGGGGAACTGGTTTGATTTCATGATCTTAAAGGTCTCTTCCAACCAAAATGATTCCATGCTTCTAAGATTCATTGCTGCTCTGGTAGTATGGGAGAGGGCAGGAGGTGTTTCCATCAGGGTACTTGGTGCATCTCTGAGAAGGGATGCTCAGGCACTGTCTGTCAGGAGAAATCCTGCTGATTCCCACCCCTGGAGGACTGAGAGCAGGGAGTAAATTCATTGCTTATAGACACAGCTGTCCTACCCTCTGTGCAGCTCATTCATGGTGTTGAGCTCATGTGCTGCACCAGAAGACTTTCTGATCCACCTTCCCATACAATCAGGAAGGCTGGCATACTGGCTCATGGGAAAGATGGCAATATTCTCTTTTTAGGTTTAAGGAGTGGTGCTATCTTTTTAGGTTTGAGGAGATCTGCAAGCTGCAGGTAGGGAAGTAAGGGAGTTCAACCCATGTCAGAAATGAAAGGGCTGTCCTCTTTTTTTCAGAAAATAGTAAAAAAAATATAGGGAAATAGAATCATAGAATCAGTCAGGGTTGGAAGTGACCACAAGGATCATCTAGTTCCAGCACACCTGCCATGGGCAGGGACACCTCACACTAGATCAGCCTGGCCAGAGCCTCATCCAGCTTGGTCGTAAACACCTGCAGGGACGGGGCCTCAACCACCTCCCTGGACAACCCATTCCAGGGTTTCACCACTCTCATGGTGAAGAACTTCTTCCTCACATCCAGTCTGAATCTCCCCACCTCCAGCTTCATTCCATTCCCCCTAGTCCTATCACTACCTGAGATCCTGAGAAGTCCCTCCCCAGCCTTCCTGTAGGCCCCCTTCAGATACGGGAAACCCACAATTAGGTCACCTCAGAGCCTTCTCTTCTCCAGACTGAACAGCCCCAACTCTTTCAGTCTGTCCTCACAGGAGAGGTGCTCCAGCCCTCTGATCATCCATGAATGATAGAGCAGTGCATGGTCCTTCTTTGATTTGTGTGGTGTTGTATTCACATACCTGTTTGGAGACAGAGAACAATGGAAAATCAAGAAAGTCAGTTTCCAGCTACTGCAGGACATTCTGATAACAGATAGTACTTTTGGAAAATCCTAATAACGTGATATTTTATTTTTACCTCAGTCCATGTTTTCTGTTCCCTCCCCTCTGGCCTTTTATAACTTTCAAGGTTACACAAACACTTCCCAAGAATGTCCTTCCTTCTGCCGATGTGCTGGCCTTGCACAGAAGCAGGGAGGACTTGAAGCTGTTTTGTGAATGCTCCAGGTTATTTTGGCAATAGCAGCCTCATTTCCATCATTATTCACTTTACATAGTGAAGTATTTTTTTTTTTGTCTGTTAATTAGATAATTTGATGGGAACTGCTGCCTGTTTAAAAGGTTTTCCACCCATGTTTTACACCAGTGAGGTTCATTTGCTGCAGGTTTCATAATCAGAAAGGATGACTTGTTATTTTATATGGAGTTTTGCAAGACTCTTCTATGTAAGTAAACCTTGCACTGCCTTTTCATCTTCTAATTCACTTTAATCCATTTGAGTTACACATGTTTAGTAGTCGAATTTTTGTGTTTTGTGAATTAAGTAATGTAATTTTTTCCCCTTTTCTTCTAAATTTTGAAAGTACTGGGCCCAATGCTCTTTAACATCTTTATTGATGATCTGGATGAGGGCATTGAGTCCATCATCAGTAAATTTTCAGATGACACCAAGCTGGGGGCAGGTGTTGATCTAGGGGCTTTGCAGAGGGACCTTGACAGGCTGGACAGATGGGCAGAATCCAACGGCATGAGATTGAACATATCCAAGTGCCGGGTTCTGCACATTGGCCACAACAACCCCATGCAGAGCTACAGGCTGGGGTCAGAGTGGCTGGAGGGCAGCCAGGCAGAGAGGGACCTGGGGGTACTGGTTGCTAGTAGGCTGAACATGAGCCTTCAGTGTGCCCAGGTGGCCAAGAAGGCCAATGGCATTCTGGCCTGCATCAGGAACAGTGAGGCCAGCAGGAGCAGAGAGGTCATCCTCCCCCTGTACGCTGAACTGGTTAGGCCACACCTTGGGTCCTGTGTCCAGTTCTGGGCCCCACAGTTCAGGAAGGATGTTGACTTGCTGGAATGTGTCCAGAGAAGGGCTACAAAGCTGGGGAGGGGTTTGGAACACAAGCCCTATGAGGAGAGGCTAAGGGAGCTGGGTTGCTTAGCCTGCAGAAGAGGAGGCTCAAGGGAGACCTTATTGCTGTCTACAACTACCTTAAGGGAAGTTGTAGACAGGCAGTGGTTGGTCTCTTCTCCCAGGCAACCAGCACCAGAACAAGAGGACACAGTCTCAAACTGCATGAGGGGAGGTTCAGACTGGGTGTTAGGAGGAAGTTCTACAGAGAGAGAGTGATTGCCCATTAGAATGTGCTGCCCGGGAGGTGGTGGAGTCACCATCACTGGAGATGTTTAGGAGGAGACTTGACAGGGTGCTTGGTGCCATGGTTTAGTTGATTAGGTGGTGTTGGATGATAGGTTGGACATGACGATCTTGAAGGTCTCTTCCAACCTGGTCTGGTCTATTCTATTTCTATTCTAATTCTCTAATTCTAATTCTAATTCTATTCTATTCTATTCTATTCTATTCTATTCTATTCTATTCTATTCTATTCTATTCTATTCTATTCTATTCTATTCTATTCTATTCTATTCTATTCTATTCTAGTAGAGGAGAGAAGCAAAGCTTTGTTTCTTCTCTGACAAGGTTAAAGCCCAAAATTGAGTCAGACAAAAACCTCCTCACACTGGATCTGTTTATTGAAATATTCAAATAGAATTCTCTCTGGAGTAAACGACTTCTTTGCTAGAATTATGGTGGCATATGGAGAAGTAAGATATATTACAATAAAACTGATATAAAACAGTTGAATTCAGAAATAGTGGCAAGAGATAATTTTAGTTTACTATGATTTAATTCAATTAAATGCAACACTGTTAACTGCAGACTAAGAAGAATTACTTGTGCCTGTGCTGACACACACAAGCATTATTTATTCTCTGCTGCATCTCTCTTGGCAGAAGAAATTGCACCAGTAAAAAGTCAGTGCTAGATGCTTTCACTGCAAAAGGCTACTCACAGAATCAACCAGGTTGGAAGAGACCTTTGAGGTCATCAGGCCAACTGATCACCCAACTCTATTTAATCAGCTAGATCATGGCACTAAGTGCCTCATCCAGTCTTAAACACCTCCAGGCACATTGATTGGTTAGGATGCAACTTGAGTACTGTGTCCAGTTCTGGGCCACTCAGTTTAAGAAGGACATTGAGACACGTGAACGTGTCCAGAGAAGGGCTGGTGAGAGGCCTTGAGCACGAGCCCTATGAGGAGGGGCTGAGGGAGCTCGGATTGTTTAGCCGGGAGAAGAGGAGGCTCAGGAGTGACCTCATTGCTCTCTACAACTGCCTGAAAGGTGGTTGTAGCCAGGAAGGGGTTGGCCTCTTCTCCCAGGCATCCAGCACCAGAACAAGGGGACACGGTCTCAAACTGTGCCAGGGGAAGTTTAGGCTCGAGGTGAGGAGAAAGTTCTTCACTGAGAGAGTAATTTCTCATTGGAATGTGCTGCCCAGGGAGGTGGTGGAGTCGCTGTCCCTGGAGGTGTTGAAGAGGGGATTGAATGTGGCACTTGGTGCCATGGTCTAGTCATTAGGTCTGTGGTGACAGGTCGGACTCAATGATCTTTGAGGTCTCTTCCAACCTTAGTGATACTGTGATACCTTCCTGGGTAGCCCATTCCAGTGGGCAATAACTCTTTCTGTGAAGAACTTCTTTCTAAGATCAAGCCTAAACTTCCCCTTGCAAAGCTTGAGACTGTGTCCTCTTGTTCTGGTGCTGGTTGCCTGGGAGAAGAGACCAACCCCCACCTGGCTACAACCACCCTCACAGACCTCAGTGGAAATTTCATCTGAGCAGGGAGAAACAGTGACCATTAAACTCTAAGAAGTTGTACCTATGTAGTATATCCTCTTTGAACATCAACAGTGTTGGAGCAGGCTTGTGGGCTAACCAAACAATCCCTCACAAAAGCAGCTGCCAGCAAGGACAATGTAACTGTTCATTTTTCAGTCTCTCTTTTTTTTTTTTTCCCCTTCCAAACAAAAAAATCCATCAAACCAGACTGGTCAGTTTGAGCTGCCTGTGCCTTGCCTATGCCAGGCACTGCCCTGAGTTTCTTATGCGAGAGCAATTATCTATTCCCCTCTTCTTCTAGTTACCTGAGCTCAAGCTGATTCCTGCCCTGTGCTTGAGGCCAAATGCTGAGTTCAGTTTGGGGCTCCTCAGTACAAGTCAGTTTGTTACTCTTTCTCCCCTCTACTCTGCACTGGTGAGGCCACATCTGGAATACTGTGCACAGTTCTGGGGTCCTCGGTTCAAGACAGACAGTGAGCTGCTTGAAAGAGTCCAGCACAGAGCCATGAGGATGATTAAGGGAATGGAACATCTGTATGAGGAGAGACTGAGGGAGCTGGGGCTCTTTAGCTTGGAGAAGAGGAGACTGAGAGGTGACCTCGTCAATGTTTACAAATATGTAAAGGGTGAGTCTTGAAAGGATGGAGCCAGACTCTTCTCTGTGGTGCTCAATGACAGGACAAGGGGCAATGGGTGGGAGTTGAGGCATAGGAAGTTTCATGTAAATATGGGGAAAAATTTTCACTGTGGCGCTGACAAAGCACTGGAACAGGCTGCCCGGGGAGGTTGTGGAGTCTCCCTCTCTGGAGATATTCAAAACTTGCCTGGATGTGCTCCTGTGTAATCTGACGTAGGTGATACTTCTCTGGCAGGGGGGTTGCACTGTATACTCTGTTGAGGTCACTTCCAGCCCCTGAAATTCTGTGATTCTGTGAAGAAAGATATTGGGGTGCTTGGAGTACGTCCATAGAAGGGGAACAAAGCTGGTGAGAACTGGTTGTAGTGGTTATGCACCACACAGAAAGTGGAATTTGCCCCAAAAGGGTAAATAGGCACACATACTCAGAATTTGGAACTTAAAGGAAAATAATATTTATAAAAGTAAATATTGTTGCACTAGAGCACAAGTCTCTGAGGAGCAGCTGAAGGAATGGCATTGTTTTGCCTGGACAAAAGGAGTCTGAAGGGAGACCTTCTCTCTCCCTACAACTGCCTGAAAGAAGGTCGTGTGAGGGAAGGGTTGGTCTTGCCTCACAAGTAAAAAATGATGAGGCAAGAGGAAATGGCATCAAGTTACACTAGGGGAAGTTTGGATTGAACATTAGGAAACTTTTCTTCCTTGAAAGGGCTGTCAAACTCTGGAGCAGGCTGCCCAGGGAAGTGGTGGAATCACTGTTCTTGGAGGGATTAAAATGCTGCACAGCTGTGGTGCTGAGGGATGTGGTTTAATGGTGACTTGGCATCCTGTCTGAAAGGTTAGACTTGGTGATCTTAAAGGTTTCTTCCAACCAAAATGACTTCATGACTCCATGATCATGACTATGATTCCATAGAGGCTTATAGGCACTGAAGGACCACGGATTTCTGTCAGAGCTATGTGGCTAAATATCTTTGTGTACCAAATCCCTGCAGGTTGTGCTGGCTATGCCCCATATCCCTGCTCTGGGGCTCAGTGCTTCAGAGGATGCTAATGAAGGGCAGGTTACAAAACCTTGAGTGCCCTCCTAGGGCTGGCAAACTGGCATTGAGTAACAGGTAGAGACTGTTTAGAATTTCTGTATGGATTCAAAAGAAAGAAATTTCTTGGTAGAAATACTTTGACCATGAATCATAAAGCAGTGTGCCCAGGTGACCAAGAAGGCCAGTGGCATCCTGGTCTGTGTCAGAAATAGTGTGGCCAAGAAAGCCATTCTGCCCCTGTACTCAGCACTAGTTAGACCACACCTTGAGTACTGCGTCCAGTTCTGGGCTCTTCAATTTAAGAAGGACATTGAGACACTTGAACTTGTTCAGAGAAGGGCAACAAGGCTGGGGAGAGGCCTTGGGCACAGGCCCTACGAGGAGAGGCCGCGGGAGCTGGGATTGTTTAGCCTGGAGAAGAGGAGGCTCGAGGAAGACCTTATTGCTGTCTACAACTACCTGAAAGGAGGTTGTAGGCAGGTGGGGGTTGGTCTCTTCTTCCAGGCAATCAACACCAGAACAAGAGGACAGAGTCTCAAGATGCATCAAGGGAAGTTTAGGGTCAAGGTGAGGAGAAAGTTCTTCACAGAAAGAGCAATTTGCCATTGGAATGTGCTGCCCAGGGAGGTGGTGGAGTCACCATCCCTGGAGGTGTTCAAAAGAGGATTGGATGTGGCACTTGGAGCCATGGTTTAGTTAGTCATGAGGTGTTAGGTATTAGGTAATAGGTTGGACTTGATGATCTCTGAGGTCTTTTCCAACCTGGCTGATTCTGTGATTCTGTATATGCTGAGATGTATGACACTGTTCTACCTAAGTCAGACACCCAGTTTCACCTGGAGGACTCCCAGAATGAATCTTACAGACTCAGGCTTTATAGCACACAAATTGGTGAAAAAAATTAATTTTTCTTATGTGATTTGTCATTATGTGTTTGGATCATAGTAGGGCTTAAACGTGAAGCTCCTGTAAACGTGAGCAAGGGGATGCTTCCAGTTACAGAGTGAGCTTTCAATCTAGACCTAGGATGAGAGTTTGTAGCAAATGAAGAATAACTGTGAGCGGAAAACAAAGACATTAATATTTAATTGGCACAGTCACCCTTACACCAACTACTTAACCATTGGCTGTTTGTAAGCAGGTTGATAGAAGAGACCCTAAAAGATAAAGGCTATGTAATGAGTCAGCAACCAAAAGCTACGCTGTGACACGCCAGCAATTGCAACTGCTTATGCTTTGGGATTGTTCAATAACGTAGGTAATTGTCTTTGATCACAGCCTTGTAACCACCACCTGTAATTTGTAGCACAGAGGTTACTATCTAGCACCCAGCTAGCCAAATGAAATGTATGGCTTGATTAAGGATCTCTTTTGTCAGTAATTTGTGCCTAATGTTTTTAGCTTTCCCACGGGCTGTTATAGAAAATGGTAAATCTGGTTTAAATGAAACCTGATACTGTTAATGGTTTAATAGCAGCTGCCACAGGGTTATGGCATTTTTCAACAGATGCTTCTGTTTCATTTTAAGCCTACACTAAGTCTTAGAATATATTTACATAATTAATACAAAGTGCACCTACATAATAATGACGATATTTATAGTTTTAAAAGATTCCCTGAAATGACTTCCTCCTCCTTGCCGTTATCTAATCACAATATATAATCTGAAACAGGAAGGGGTATTATTAAAATAATAATTTATATTCACCTCTTGAAAAAAGAAAAGAAGCAGCCAGCACAAGGGTGAAGATGTATCTTGTCCTAACAAAGCAGTTGTTGGCAGGGGTAAATCCCTTAGCTGCTTCAGGAAAAGAGAGAGAATGACTTTGGTTCACAGGGCTGCATCAAGAGAAGCATAGCCAGCAGGTTGAGGAAGGTGATTCTCCCCCTCTATTCCACTCTGGTGAGAGCTCACCTGGAGTACTGTGTCCAGTTCTGGAGCCCCTATTACAGGAAGGATCTGGACGTGCTGGAGCATGTCCAGAGAAGGGCCACAAGAATGATCAGAGGGCTGGAGCACCTCTCCTATGAGGACAGACTGAGAGAGTTGGGGCTATTCAGTCTCGAGAAGAGAAGGCTCGGAGGACTCCTTCTTGTGGCCTTCCAGTAGCTGAAGGAGGCCTACGAGAAAGCTCGTGACGGACATTTTAGGGTGTCAGGTAGTGATAGGACTAGGGAGAATGGAAAAAATATAGAAATGGGTAGATTCAGATTGGGTGTTAGGAAGAAGTTGTTCCCCATGAGGGTGGTGAGACACTGGAACAGGGTGCCCAGGGAGGTGGTGGAAGCCTCATCCTTGGAGGTTTTTAAGGCCAGGAAGGTGTTTAAAAAAGGATTGGACGTGGCATTTGAAGCCATGGTTTAGTTGTCATGAAGTGTTAGGTATTAGGTAATAGGTTGGACTTGATGACCTCTGAGGTCTTTTCCAACCTGGCTGATTCTGTGATTCTGTAAATATCTAAGGGGTGGGTGTCAAGTGTAGGGGGCTAATCTCTTTTTGATGGTGCACAATAATAAGACAAGGAACAACAGGTACAAACCTGAACATGAGGAGAAACTTCTTTACAGTGAAGGTGATGGAGCACTGGAACAGGCTGCTCAGAGAGGTTGTGAAGTCTCCTTCTCTGGAGACTTTCAAAACCCACCTGGATGCATTCCTGTGCAGACTACCCTGGGTGATCCTGCTTTGGCAGGGGGGTCGGACCTGGTGATCTCTGGAGGTCTCTGCTGACCTTTAATGTAGTGTGATACTGTGAAGAATCAAGCCAGCGGTGAAACCCAGTTATCCCTCATGGGGACACCTCAGATTCCCAAGTCAGTTTGTTACTCTTTCTCAAAGTTTTCTAGTGGCAATATTTTTCCACTGCTGGTAAGTAAAGACACAAAAGAAACACTTTCAGAAAGCCAAGGGAGGGGGAAAAAAAAGCACAAAATTAGCATGAAAAAAAGCACAGCATTTTCTGTCGGAGTGGAAAATTGTTCAAATACACAATTTAGTGGAAAGAGAAGAGCTGTTAATTGTTTTAGCATGCAAAATTGGTTCAAAGGTATGAAGTCTGTAAAGCTTTATATGATAAAAAGAAAGCTGGTTCCCTTCTGATGTTTTTATAGCTCATAAATCTTCTCTTCTTCTCCTTTGCTAGGTTCTACCGCCTAAAAAAGCTGTGAAGCCAGGCATGGTCCTCCTCTTTGAACTCTTCCTTCTTCGTGGGAGCTGTACTTGGATTGATCGAGAAGTGGGCTGGGGAGCTTTTCCCTTGTGTGACAGTAATTGCAATGCTTTGGAGGGAAAATTTAAATGTCCCTTCCTCAGAGGCCACTACGACCCCAAAGTTGACCGATTCAAAAAAATTCAGAGTTTTATTTCTCAAGACTTGGATCACTGGTTATGCAACCTGTACTTTCAGGTTTGTCTCTGGAAAACCCCCAAACTAAACCAACCCAAACAAATCAGGCCTGTTGATTTGCTAACTGTTCCTCGGAACAAATTCTGTTTTCCTTCTGTCCCCCTTAAAATGTCTTTCCATAAAGTAGTTTCTCGACCTACCTAGGAGAGAGACAAAGAAAATGATAGTCACATGCATCTCCAAATTATCACAGAAAGTTAGAGGTTGGAAGGGACCTCCAGAGACCATTGAGTCCAACCCTCCTGACTAAAGCAAGATCACCTAGGGTAGACCGCACAGGAATGCATCCAGGTGGGGTTTGAGAGTCTCCAGAGGAGACTCCACAACCCTGCTGGGTAGCCTGTTCCAGTGCTGTGTCACCCCCATTGTAAAGAATTTTCTCCTCATGTTGAGGTGAAACTTCAAGCAGTTTTCTTTTTTGTTTTTTGGTTCTACCAACAGTAGAATAAAGTGAAAATAACTTCAGGATCATGCAGAGATGAAAGAATGTCTACCAAAAATATAGCTTAAATATGCTAGGAATGTCAGAAATGATTTAGTAAACTGGGGTTTGGAGCACAAGCCCTGTGAGGAGAAGCTGAGGGAGCTGGGGTTGCTTAGCCTGGAGAAGAGGAGGCTCAGGGGAGACCTTATTGCTGTCGACAACTACCTGAAGGAAGGTTGCAGCCAGGTGGGGATCAGCCTATTCTCCCCAGCAACCAGCACCAGAACAAGAGGACACAGTCTTAAGCTGCACCAGGGGAGGTTTAGGCTGGATGTTAGGAAGTTCTTCCCAGAAAGAGTGATTTGCCATTGGAATGTGCTGCCCAGGGAAGTGGTGGAGTCATCATCCCTGGAGGTGTTTAGGAAAAGACTGGATGAGGCACTTGGTGCCATGGTTTGGTTGACTAGATGTTGTTGGGTGATAAGTTGGACTTGATGATCTCAAAGGTCTTTTCCAATCTGGTCTGGTTTGGTTCTATTCTATTCTATTCTATTCTATTCTATTCTATTCTATTCTATTCTATTCTATTCTATTCTATTCTACTCTACTCTACTCTACTCTACTCTACTCTACTCTACTCTACTCTACTCTACACTATGTTAAAAAAAGTAGCAGAAGGTTAAAAATTGGTTGGCATGGGCACGGAAAAGACCCCAAGTGTACAAAATAGATCCTCAACTCAATGCACAAATTGGAATGATGTAATGATTCAGGGAACCAGTTGATTTTGAATTTAAATTGTGAGTCATTCCCATTTACTAGGATGTCTGCTTTAGTCTGTAAGCATAGGGGAGATGTACATGGGAAATTGATACAGGTCAATGGAGAACAGAGAAACATAGCCTTCCTAAAATCCTCATAGCAGCATCTTAGATGTCAAGGGATCACAAAAAGTGTACAGATATGTATATTCTGGCTTTGTGGAATGCTGAATTGCTTAAGTTAATGCTTTGTTTGTTTTGTGTTGGTTTTTTGTTTGTTTGTTTTTTAATAGGTAATTAAACTACCACAGGATTCAGATGAGCAAAATCAGTGTGATGGGCACCTTCGTTTCCCACCTGAACTTCTCAGGCATTCAAGAGTTGCTGAAAACAACGGTCTCTCAGAGAAGATCAAACAATCTGAACCACAAGTTGATGGATTCAAACTTCCAGGTTTCTATTCACACTTGTTTTTTTTGAGCAATCCATAGTTTGATTTCAGTGTTGGTTAGTCAATATTGCTCTTGTTAAGCTAGATTTGCCTCATTCAGATATTGGTCCAACGCATGCTATCACAGGAATGTTTTGAGTTGCTGGCAATTTGAACCAGCCTCATTGCTGACAATGAAACTTTCCATGCTGGCCTCTGCTTGAGGCTGAATGCTTGGAAAGCAGCAAGAATAACAGTTCAGCTGCTTATGACCCAAAGCTTACAGGAAGAAATAGAAAAAAGTACTCTGTTGTCTGATTATTTCTGGAAGAACTCTAGCACCTCCCTGGGCTAGAACAGGGACTTCAAATTTGGCAGGGAGATAGTCCTGGCACCAGAGTCATGCCTTATGCTACTCCTATGAAATGCCATTAAGATTCAATCAAGTGATAAGCCATAGTGAAGAGAAATTGTCATTTGTTTATATGCAGCAAACCTCCCCAGAAGCTTTCTTTAAAAATTGCTGAATGTTATGTTTCAACTGAGAGTCCTCCTTGGCCTCTGAATCTCCTGGTGGAGCTACATTGAAGACACCATTGACCACATTGGATGATGTGGCCCTGAGCAAGCTGATCTAGTGCAAGGTGTCCCTGCTCCAGGGGAGTTGGAACTAGATGATCCTTGAGGTCTCTTCCCACCCTAACAATTCTATGATTCTATATTGCACTGGACTCAGCAATTGGTCCTCTTCTGTTAGCAATCCAGGAATGAGAAGAATGGCAACACAGACATTGGGTTTTATTTTTCAGCATTTGGGATCTGACTGCCATGGACAAAAAAAAAATAATTCTTTTTTGGTGTATAGATATTCCTATATTCCTCCTTGATTTATGAATTGGAGGATGAAGCCAGCTCACAGATTGAAGAGTCTGTGAATACTCTGGTGGGTTGGATTGGTTGATGGGTTGGATGCGATGATCTTGAAGGTCTCTTCCAACCTGGTTTATTCTATGTATTCTATGTATACTGTGTGCAGATCTGAAGGAGAGATTTCAGTTTTGGGGCATTTGAGAATGGTGACAGTGATTCACAACAGAATTTATGTGAGGAGAAAGAACAGAATATTGGAAGGAAAGAAAGAGAGCAGAGAAGCATTATTTACCACGTTGAATGGGCAGTTCAGATTGGAAGCTACTAAACCATGGTACCAAATGCCACATCCAATGCCCTCTTGAACACCTCCAGGGATGGGGACTCCACCACCTCCCTGGGCAGCACATTCCAATGGCTAATGACTCTCTCAGTAAAAAACTTTCTCCTCACCTGGAGCCTAAACTTCCCCTGGCACAGCTTGAGACTGTGTCCTCTTGTTCTGGTGCTGGTTGCCTGGGAGAAGAGACCAACCCCCTCCTGGCTACAACAACCCTTCAGGTAGTTGTAGAGAGCAATAAGGTCTCCCCTGAGTCTCCTCTTCTCCAGGCTACAAAAACCCCAGCTCCCTCAGCCTCTCCTTGTAGGGCTTGTGCTTGAGGCCTCTCCCCAGCCTCGTTGCCCTTCTCTGGACACATTCATGTGTCTCTATGTCCTTCTTAAACTGAGGGACCCAGAACTGGACACAGTACTCAAGGTGTGGCCTAACCAGTGCGGAGTACATGGGCGCAATGACTTCCCTGCTCCTGCTGGCCACACTATTCTTGATGCATGGCAGGATGCCATTGGCCTTCTTGGCCACACTGCTGGCTCATGTTCAGCCGGCTGTCAATCAACATCCCCAGGTCCCTCTCTGGCAGCTCTCCAGCCACTCTGACCCCAGCCTGTAGCTCTGCATTCAGATGAATAGAGGCTGCCCCCCCCTCCCCAAAGTGACATTTCTGGGAACACATGGAAAAACTCGTGACACTCAGTTAGAGAAGTCCAGGAAGATGTATTTATAACAACTGGGAAAGAGCATTAGTGTATGCCCTATTTTGTGTACAGACCTCTGAAACAGACTGATAAGCTGATCATGGAAGATCTGCAATTTCCACGCCAAAGAGATTTGCACTAAAAAATAAATAAGGAAATAAAATAATTCTAGGAGTAAATTTTTTTTTTTTTTAATTGTTGATATTTATTTATTTTTCTTCTTGGAGCCTTCTTTAAAGATATTATTAGCTGCTAATATCCCCCATGGGTTTGTTTTTTAATGCATCTATGCAGTGCTACAGTATGCTGTTTCTGCTGGTGATATGTTGCTAAGAGATTTAATAATGGGTAAACAAACACAACATGTGGTAATCCATTTCAAATTAAAAGTTTATTAAACGCTAGCTTGATGACTTTCTGGCTATTTACAATTAAAGGAGCAAACCTTAGGGAACTGGAGATCACGTGGTGAAACTCACGACTTCAACATTTCCAACAGAAAAATGTGTTTATGATCTGTGGCAAGCTGTCGCACATTGATATGCTCTATAAATACTGTATTATATCTGTTAAACTACCCAAAGTGGGGGGGTGGGGGGGGTGGAAGCTCTGTTAAAGTGACATTAAGGTTGAGACACAAACCAGAGAAAGCAAGAACAGTCTAAATGAAGACTGGTGCTCTGTAACTCACTCTACTGCAGTAGTCTAAATAGTGAGTGATCTTACATATCAATACCATATGTGGTGCTGCAACATGTAAGGCAAACAGAGCAGGTTAGGAGATGGTGTTTTAACCTTCACTTCAAATTTGTCTTGGTTTTAGAAGTTTAAGACAGAACCTTCATATTATTTCCATTAACTCCAGGCTGGGTTATTGTTTTAAATCACAGCTCTGTGTTGGGCTAGGTAGTGCTCTTCCTGGCTGTGTATGATCTCTCCTCCAGAGTACAATGCAGAAGAATGCAATTTAATACCTCCCATACCTTTCCAGCTCGCAGATGCACATTGTCAGTGTATTATCTTAATCCAAACCACATCATCTTTTCATTCTTTTGAGGTGGTAATCCATGAGAAGTTTGTGGAAGACACCTTTAGCTTTCATGACCAACCTTTATTTCTTTTTTCTAAAAAAAAGAATCTGTAGTTGACCTGTTGCCACTTTAAGGGATTAAAAGTAACTATCCATAAATAAATTTCAGTTTTTCTGTGGAATTCATTAGTCATTGGTTAGAAGGTGGTAAGGACTCCGATGGAAGTAGCAGAGAGAGAAAATTTAGATGTAACTACCAGAAACCTTGCCTTGGTAGGCTTGGATCTAAGTAACCCACTCTTATAAATGCATGAAGACTTTGGAAATGCCAACATCCACTTAAACCACTAAATACATAAATTCTTCAAGAAAACACTCTCTCTCAGTGTGGAAGCCACAGCAAGATCCCCTTTGACTTCAGTGTCCTTAGAAAAGGGGATCCACATGGCAAAAAGTCAGCTGAAAGTGGCAGCTCTTTTGTCTTCAGAGAAGTAACTGGACAGCATTTGAGTAATTATTCTTCAGTTAAAATACTTTTAGGTCAGACTCAGGCTCATGTGGCAAGTGTTACTCTGCACTTGTGAACATTCCTACAAATGCTCATTCTTCTTAGAGGACAAATTCTCAAGCTGTGCCAGGGGAGGTTTAGGTTGGATGTTAGGAAGAAGTTCTTCACAGCAAGAGTGATTGGCCATTGGAATGCTAGTCTGGTCCCAGCAGTTGGACAGCATTGCTAGAATAGAATAGAATAGAATAGATCAGATCAGGATGGCAGAGACCTTCAAGATCGAGCCCAACCTATCATCCAACACTATCTAATCAACTAAACCATGGCACCAAACACCCCATCAAGTCTTCTCCTAAACATCTCCAGTGATGGTGACTCCACCACCTCCCTAGGCAGCCCATTCCAATGGCCAGTCACTCTTTCTGTGAAGAACTTCTTCCTAACATCCTTCCTAAACCTCCCCTGGCACAGCTTGAGACTGTGTCCTCTTGTTGTGGTGCTGGTTGCCTGGGAGAAGAGACCAACCTCCACCTGGATACAACCTCCCTTCAGGTAGTTGTAAAGAGCAATAAGGTCTCCCCTGAGTCTCCTCCAGACTAAGCAACCCCAGCTCCCTCAGCTTCTCCTCATAGGGCTTGTGCTCCAAACCCCTCCCCAGCTTTGTTGCCCTTCTCTGGACACGTTCCAGGAACTCAATATCTTTCCTAAACTGAGGGGCCCAGAACTGGACACAGAACTCAAGGTGTGGCATAACCAGTGCTGAGTATCGGGGGAGAATGACCTCCTTGCTCCTGCTGGCCGCTGTGCTTGATCCAGGCCAGAATGTCATTGGCCTTCTTGGTCACTTGGGCACACTGCTGGCTCATGTTCAGCCTACTATCGACCAGTACCCCCAGGTGCCTCTCTGCCTGGCTGCTCTCCAGCCACTCTGACCCCAGCCTGTAGTGCTGCATGGGGTTGTTGTGGCCAATGCACAGTAGAGCTGTAGCACAGGCTACCTCAGCCTGTGTTGTGTTAGCATTCTATGCTGCTCTCACGCTCTGATCTAGCAGTTGCTCCAACTTTGCTGAGTAGATATGTTACACAGGAGGATGCTCACTACCTCAGCTCTCTTTGGACTAAATACCTCTGTGCTGATTTTCTGTGCCACTTTTTTTCCCTTCTTTTCCCCTCATTGCCTCCCTGCTCTACTATACTTTGGGAGTACAGAAAAAAACCAACCAACAACTTGACTGCTGGAGTGTGATTTCAGGGACACTTATTTTCTTACAATGAACAAAAAGCTCATTTATTTCCTAAACTTCTTTTTTCCCTCCCCCTACAAAGTTTGCCATCAAACAGCAGCACATGTGGTTCATGTGCCCTGTGCATCAACCGGTAGAAAAGTTACAGCAGCTCTGAAACTTCTTTAGTTCCCAAACTATGAGCTTGTAACAAAAAAATATGCAGAAGGATCCTTTTCAGGTATGCAATTTATCTGTTACGGCACAATTTTTTAAGACTGTTTTCCAGTCTGCCTTGCTTCTGCCTGGCTGTTAAAAATAAGGTTGGTTTGGATCATTTGGCTTTGGCAGTCCTTGAAACTTGCTGGAGCTGTAAAGCTTTAAACAGTTGCACAGGTCTTTAATTGTAAATTAGTTTTGACAGGACTGCTAGGCAAAGGCCTGGCCCATCCCATCGTGATGCTAGCCGACAACCCCTTACTGCTCCCGGAGCAAGGGAACATGTGGAAGGAATTGTTCTTTTACATTTCACAGCTTGTCATTTCCTCTGCAGGGCAACCTCTGACCTCCCTGAAAGATCCTGACACCCATAAGGGAAGTATTCCCACTGTTGTAAAGGAAGTGGGAAAGCAGTTTAATGCCACGAAAGGAGGAGAAGCGTGTGTGTCAGAAGCTGGGAAGAAAAGAGAAGAGCTTAAAACGCTTCCAGCAGGTTAGGTCTTTTATTGCCTTATTTGTTTTACTGAAAGTTTACAGGTAGAGCTACTTGGTGTGTGTGTGTGTGTGTGTGTAAATACCCTCAACTCTTTCCTCCTTGCCCTGCAATATCATCTCATCATTATTTCACTAGGTGAAGGAAGTGATGGAAGAGTTTAAATCAATTGTGAGGGATCAAAAGCGACTCAGGCAAAAAGGTACAGCAGTAGTGGACTCCCCTGTCTAAAAAAGTATCTGTAGGCCAAATGTGTTAGCAATTACAAGGTGTGTGTGGAGTGCATTGACAACATTAGATTACTGCTGCTGTTTCCTTGACATTTTTACATCCTTTCATTTTATTTGGCCATTTATATCTGTGGATCACAACACGTTGCTGTTAGATGCTTGGCAAGCATTTTTTTCTTCCTGCAACATGTTAATAGCAATATCCTTTGTTATCAGTGCTGAGCTAAACTATGTAACAGTGCCTGTCTGCATTAACATCAAGCAGTGCTTGCTTCTGAGATGTGGGATTCTTTTGAAGGCAAAGCTTTGCAAGGTTCTGTTTTCTTCTTGGGTGGGTTGGTGTGTTTGTTTGTGGTTTTTTGTTTTGTCTTGTTTGTTTGCTTTGTTGTGAATCCCAGGTAAAAATGTGTGTGTCTGAGAACTGAGTCACACAACCCCTAGCTCCTGTCCTGACTCAATAGCACCATTTAAAAGACACTTAGTTGTGGTGCTTAGTGTCGCGGTTTAGTGGTGGACTTGGCAGTTCTGAACTTATGCTTGGACCTCATGATCTTAAAGGTCTTTTCCAACCTAAGTGATTCAGTAATGGCCAGAGGCAGATTTACTGTGGGACAGGGATCTGAAGGTACCAAGATTATAGACAGCCACCCCCACTTAAACTGGATAATGAATTTTACTCTTTGTCCTACAATGGTGAAATGGTCATGAAAGCACAGAAGCCACTGCTGCCCACCACCCATTTTGTGCTCTCATTCCACATGCCCTGAGGGCCAGTCACCCCTCCTGGCCATGGTACAGGAGTTTAGGATGGATAAGCAGATTGAATAACACAGTTGGCAGCCAACCTGAGATGTACATTTGTACCTAGTGCTTTTGACTCTCTCACCTATTGCAAACAAGGTGAGGGTAAGATTTCATTCTGGGGAAAACGAGAGTCTCACTCCCTCAGCTATTGTGTAGAGAAAATTAATTAATCCCTCCTTTTGGAAGGAAAGAGTCACTCTCCTGTACCAGGAAGCTATAATAGGTCGCGTTTGCAGAATTACAGAATGATAGTGATTGGCATGAGTCTCTACAACCTCTTCAGACAGCCTGTTTCAGTGCTTTGGCACCTCCACAGGAAAGTTTTTCCTCATGTACAGTGGGAACCTCCCATGTTCTAATTTGTGCCCATTGCCTCTTGTCCTATAACTGAGCATCAGTGAAAAGAATTTGGCCCCATCCTCTTCACCCCCACCCTGTAAATATTTATGAGCATTGAAAAGATCCCTTCTCAGTCTTCTCCAGGCTAAACAGCCCCAGGTCTCTTAGCCTTTCTCTCTGTAATAGAGATGTTTAGACATTGTACTGAAAAATGATAGGTAAGAGCTACCTGAGGTCACATACCTACCTCTTATCCATGCAAACAGTAGTTTGTAGTTGTCTTCAAGTCTGTGGGCTCCCCAAAATTATGCAGTGGGATTTTGGGTCCTGATTTGAAAACAACTGACACACCAGCTTTCCTTTTAGAGTAACCTATAAACTGTCATTCAAATCCCATTTCTTTGTAGCTGTTGTTTTCTATCGATTGCCCAGGAAGGCTAGGACTATGCGTCTACTATTATAGGTGTATTTGTCGCATATTTCAAGTTAAGCAGGCACAACTAGAGGTAGGAGCTAGTATGGTGCCACTTAATCACAATTCATAAACGCTGAGTATTGATGTTGGGCATCACAGATGTGCAGAAAGGAGAATCCAGAACTGGTGTCAGTTGACAAATGGCGTTGATGGCAATACATTAATCAAGTGGGTGAGGGACTTTTTAGGGTGTCAGGTAGTGTTAGGACAAAGGGGAATGGAGCCAAACTAGAAGTGAGTGGATTCAGATTGGATGTTAGGAAGAAGTGCTTCACCATGAGGGTGGTGAGACACTGGAACAAGTTGCCAAGGGAGGTGGTGGAAGCCTCATCCCTGGAGGTTTTTAAGGCCAGGCTGGATGTGGCTCTGGGCAACGTGATCTAGTGTGAGGTGTCCCTGCCCATGGCAGGGGGTTGGAACTAGATGATCCTTGAGGTCCCTTCCAACCCTAACAATTCTGTGCTTCTATGCTACAGAAAAAAGCAATCAAAATTTCCAAACTGTCATGGATTCTTAATGCACCTCCTAGTAAGACCAACACTTCATTAACCTGCCTTTTTTAGATGTAAGTCCCTCCAAGAACAGCTTTAGCTTAGAAATTTTGTTCCAACCTTCATATTAGTAGAATCTATTTTGAAGCTAATTCATTTGGCCAATGCTAGTTGTGCAGAGTAGCTGAGAATACTCAGTGTTTAAAACGTGAGTAACATGCATGAATGAAAGCTGGTTTAAACAGCACTTAATGGCATTTGACATTTGCTTTTGGCTGCTTTTTAAAAAGCTTTTGCTGCCATCCTTTCCTTGCCAACATTTGGATGTTTCCACCTTTAGAATATATGCTTCAAACCCCGCTTATGAATTGTGCAGGTAGACAGCTCTTCTCCCTTTTCATTCAACTCACATCACTAATCTTTATCCAGATCTAAACCCACCATATTGGGGTTTTTATTCAAATTATTTATGTGGAGTTTGGCAAAGGTTGAATGTCAGACAAAGCATTTTAGAGCCCCCATTCTCAATTCAAGAGGGTCTCTTACAAATACTCTGCAAAAATGCAGCTTACAGAAGCAGCCTGGTTTTGAAAGGTCCTAAGTTACTACAACTTTTGTCAAAGCAAAGTTAAATTCAAAACACATTCTTCTGTACTGTCACAGGATCTGGCTCACTATTCTCTAACAGACAATACTAGAACCTACTAAGGATTTTAAACCCAGGTCTTATAAAATAGGGAGTTTACCTGAAGTACAAAAAGCATCCATGGATTTGAATTAGGTGAAAAACATCTTTCCTTATCTTTATTCAAATGACAAGACAAGTTTTTCCTGATGAGCCCAATTTCTGGTACTTGCTAAATCCATTACATGTTAATTTAATAGAGAACTTTGGTTTCAAAAGGCACTTCACTAAAGCATGGATTTTCTGTGGTGGAATAGTGCCAGTAACATAACCACTGAACTCAATATCTGCACTCAGAACTGGGGAGGGAAAAAAAAAGCTTCATTTTGAAATCCCCAGATAATTTCTGCAGAACCACATATAAACCAGGAGTTATACTGTAACTGATGTTTAATTTGGAGCTCCAACAGTGCCTGCATTTTTCTCCTCACCAATGCTCATCCCAGAAGGCAGCTGCTCCCCAGCTTTCTTCTCATATGTTCTTTCATATGTTTCTTCCCATATTCCTCTTATTTCAAAGCTCCCAGTTATGCATGTACCACAGTAAAACCCCTGGAAACATGTAAAGTATTTCCCATAAATATTGTTGGTAAGACTGTTACAAGCAACTTGCATGCTGCTCATTTTTGAGGTTTGACACCACTTCTGCTGTTCCTTCTCTCCTCTGCTTTATCACCTTTCTAGGGCACACTCAGGATAAAAATTTATCTCCTGATCCCCAAACCTTCCAGCTCAGAAAGCTCAATGTCCATCTTCTAAAGCGAACTGAATATTGGTAAATTAAAAATTACCTACTGGTCATATTTAAGATCTTGAGTTTAAACCTCTCTCTGCATCTGTGGAAGATTGTGAAGTGAATCATGAAATCATAGAATCAATACGGTTGGAAAAGATCTCAAAGATCATCAAATCCAACCTGTCACCCAACACCTCATGACTACTAAATCATGGCACAAAGTGCTATGTCCAGTCCCCTCTTGAACACCTCCAGGGATGGTGACTCCACCACCTCCCTGGGCAGCACATTCCAATGGCTAACAACTCTCTGTATGAAGAACTTTCTCCTCACCTCCAGCCTAAACTTCCCCTGGTACAGCCTTGTTCTGGTGCTGGGTGCCTGGGAGAAGAGACCAATCCCCACCTGGCTACAACCTCCCTTCAGGTAGTTGTAGAGAGCAATAAGGTCTCCCCTGAGCCTCCTCTTCTCCAGGCTAAACAATCCCAGCTCCCTTACCATCTCCTCATAGGGCTTGTGCTCGAGACCTCTCCCCAGCCTTGTTGCCCTTCTCTGGACACATTCAAGTGTCTCAATGTCCTTCTCAAATTGAGGAGCCCAGAACTGGACACAGCACTCATGTCCTTTTGTGACATCAAAAAGCTCTTTTCTGTCTGAACAATGCTTCAGGGTGATTCCTGAGCAAAGATGACATCAGACTAACCAAGGAGTTAGTATATTAGCAGATGAGACTTAGAAATTTAAAAACATATTAAGGTGTGCTACCCGTATCAAAATGTCAAACACAGTTTAGTTCAAATGTTGTCATTACCTTGTCAAAGAATCATCAAACAGTTTGGATTGGAAGAGGCCCTGAAAGGTCATCTACTCCAAGCCCCCTGCAGTCAGCAGGGACATCTTCAACTAGATCAGCTGGCTCAGAGCCCTGTCCAACCTGACCTGGAACATATGCGGCGATGGGGCATCTACCACTTCTCTAGGCAACCTGTGTCTGTGTCCCACCACCCTCAGCATAAAAAATTTATTCCTCAGATCTAATCTAAATCTTCCCTCTTTTAGTTTAAAATCATCACAATGGGTTCTGCTAACATTTGCCCCCATATTTCTTATAGAATAGAATAGAATAGGTCCCCTTTAATATTAGAAGGCCTCTATAAGGTCTCCCTTAAGCTTCCTCTTTGCCATGCTGAACAAGCCCAACTCTCTCAGCTTGTCTTCATAGGAAAGATGCTCCAGACATCTGATCATCTTTGTGGCCCTCCTCTGGACCTGCTGCAACAGGTTCTTGAGCTGAGTACTCTAGACTTGGACACAGCACTGCAAGTGGGGTCTCACCAGAACAGAGTAGTGACACCTCCTTTGTATCTCATATCATGTGTGAGCTGTGCAACACATAAAATATTTTATTGGAACTTAGTATCACCAAGAAATAAGATTGCTTTCAGCACTGAGTGCAGAGGAGGGCAACAAAGCTGGTGAAGGGCCTGGAGAATAAATCTTATGAAGAGCAACTGAAGGAGCTGGGGCTGTTTAGTTTAAAAAAGAGGAGGCTGAGGGGAAGGACATTGTGGAGAGGCTGGTGCTGGTCTCTTCTCCTAGGTAATTAGTGATAGAACAAGAGGGAATGGCCTCAAACTGTGACTGGGTAGGTTTAGACCGGACATGAGGAAACATTTTTCCACAGCAAGAGTGGTCAGGGATTGGAATGTGCTGCCCAGGGAGGTGGTTGAATCACCAACCCTGGATGTGTTTGGATGGGGTGCTTGAGGATATGGTTTAGAGGTGAGCCTTGTAGAGTAGGGTTATTGGTTGGCGATCCTGAGGGTTTTTCCCAACCTGAATGTTTCTGTGATTCTGCGATGGTCAGGGTCTGGAAACAAACTTCACCTCACCATACATTCACTAATCAAGGGCATTACTGCTATCACATCCATTCCGCAATGGTGGTAACATCTCCGGTTTTTCCTATTTGTCTTATACAAATAAACAGCAGTGTAATTTTTCTGCTGGACTTCTTATTAATATTTGATTATAGATTTATAGCTTTGGGTTAAGAATTTCATTGTCTTTTGCAGGCCCTGCTGTAATTACATTTTTCCTGCTCTTATGCATACGTTTGCTGACTTCCAAATAAACCTATTAACAGAGACTTAGCACCTGCCATTGTATCATGGTATCATGTTGTATCACCTTTATCACAGCTGTGATACCTGTCTTTGATCATTGCTACTTGGCACTACTTTTTCCTCCTCAGATTGTTCATTTTTAACGTGAATGGTATTATGTTCCCCTGTCAGGGAGGAAAAAAAAATGTATTTTGAGTCAATTTGCTAAAATAGTCACTACTAAGTGCTATATCTGGATGAAGTTGACACCTTTGACATTTTCTAAAATGGCAAAAATAAGTGTATTTAAGGTATGATTTATGGCTACTGTATGTCAGAGGAATTTCTGTGCCATTACACTTTCAGATGCAGCCATCTCAGCTTCCTCAACGAACAAATTGCTGATAGTGCAGCTAATTAATAGTTTATTAGTTTTCTGTGGTCAATTATAACAAGTTATAAAAAAGTAATATGCAATTTAATGATTAAAACAAACAAAAAAAAAGGGTGATTCTTGTTTCTTGCACAGGACTGCTTTGTTTTGTGACTGTGGAACAAAAGAAAAAGGGTCTGCATAGCTCAATTTTATAAGACACATTTGCCTCCACTAAGAGCAACTCCTATGATTAAAAAGTAGGCTGGAGTCTTTAAATGTCTTTCTGATTGCTGGCCTCTATTAAAAACTTCTTAAAATAATAGATAGGTTTAATTCCTCAAGCCAAAGAAAAATTATATCATCCTAAGTATTTTCCATATTTATTATACTGATGAGGCTTGGCTGCAGAGAGGGGGGAAGAAAAAAAAGAAAAGAGAAAAGGAAGCAAAATCTCTTGTATTGCAAGTTTTAAATGTACCAGGCTAAGGTTTACTTAATTAGAACCTCCAGGCAATAAAGGAACCCTTTTTTAAATTCTGTGAATCTTAATATGCTAAATAATGCAAAGCTTCGACTCTTCAAGCATGAGACACACATCTGGCAGCTTAACATTTAAATTGCATGGGGGGGGGCAGACCCCAAACCCACTTCAGTAGTAATTCTCATGAAGAAAAAGAAAAAAAAAGGGAAATGTATTGCAACTAAATTCAATTTCTTTTTAGATTTTTCATCCTGTCTAATTGTGGAGCATTTTCCCATCTTCTCCTTTCTTTTTCTTTCTTTCTTTCTTTTCTTTCAGATTTCCCTTTTTTGTTATGTTTTGTTGTTTTACTTTGTTTCCCCGTACTTTTTATTGATCTTTAATTTGAGCAGCTTCTTCCTGTTACAGCCACTGAAGAGCTACATTGTGTTTTTACTTAGGAAAAATTGTTCTCAGAAATCTAGGAGGAATTAAAGCAATGAGCATAGAAAGAGAAGGCCATGCAGAGCCTTACAAATAAAATACGTAAAAGTGCATGTCATGATTAAATAACAAACTGCAGCTCCTTCCCCCTCCCATTTCTTTGATGTAGAATATTGTTTGCTGTATTCTTTTTATTGTGCCCCCCCCTCCCCCCCCCTTTTTTTTTTATTATTTTGGCCAAGGTAATTGCTGCTTTACTTCTTTGTCTCCAAAAACATCAGCACTGGTTAGGCCACACCTTGAGTCCTCTGTCCAGTTCTGGGCCCCTCAGTTTAGGAAAGATGTTGACTTGCTGGAACATGTCCACAGGAAGGCAACAAAGCTGGGGAGGGGTTTGGAACACAAGCCCTATGAGGAGAGGCTGAGGGAGCTGGGGTGGCTTAGCCTGGAGAAGAGGAGGCTCAGGAGAGACCTTATTGCTTTCTACCACTACCTGAAGGGAGGTTGTAGCCAGGTGGGGGGTGGTCTCTTCTCCCAGGCAACCAGAACAAGAGGACACAGCCTCATGTTGTGCCATGGGAGGTTTAGGTTGGATGTTAGGAAGAACTTCTTCATAGAAAGAGAGATTGCCCATTGGAATGTGCTGCCCAGGGAGGTGGTGGAGTCACCATCACTGGAGATGTTTAGGAAGAGACTGGATGGGGCACTTCATGCCATGGTTTAGTTGATTAGACAGCGTTGGATGATAGGTTGGACTCGATGATCTTTGAGGTCTTTTCCAACCTTAGTGATACTGTGATACTCGATGATCTCAAAGGTCTTTATTTAGAATAAACCTTTATTTAGAATAAACCAAACCAGGTTGGAAGAGACCTTCAAGATCATCGTGTCTAACCCATCAACCAATCCAACCCACCCAAACAACTAACCCATGGCACCAAGCACCCCATCAAGTCTCCTCCTGAACACCTCCAGTGACAGCAACTCCACCACCTCCCTGGGCAGCCCATTCCAATGGGCAATCACTCTTTCTGTATAGAACTTCTTCCTAATATCCAACCTGAACCTCCCCTGGCGCAGCCTGAGACTCTTGTTCTGGTACTGGGTGCCTGGGTGAAGAGACCATCATCCGCCTGTCTACAACCTCCCTTCAGGTAGTTGTAGAGAGTGATATGGTCACCCCTGAGTCTCCTCTTCTCCAGGCTGAGCAACCCCAGCTCCCTCAGTCTTTCCTCATAGGGCTTGTGTTCCAAACCCCTCACCAACTTTGTTGCTCTTCTCTGGACTCGTTCCAGCAAGTCAACATCCAACTCTCTTCCAACCTGGTCTATCCTATCCTATCCTATCCTATCCTATCCTATCCTATCCTATCCTATCCTATCCTATCCTATCCTATCCTATCCTATCCTATCCTATCCTATCCTATCCTATCCTATCCTATCCTATCCTATCCTATCCTATCCTATTCTCAAAGTCTTTAGTATTACAGCAAAGCTATTTGGAAAGCCATTGCAGTGAGCGAAAACAACAAAACAAACACACACGCGCACACACACACACACACAAAGACTGGAACAACAAAGAAAACTACAGTAAGCATCTTTAGAAAGGTACATTTATATTTTAATATGTGTTCATGTGTTCACACATGTGTCACATAATGGAATATGTGGAACCAATGTGAAGGATATATGCTGTATGTGTGCACACGCATGACATACCCAACAGCTGGCTTTTATGCAATTTCCCTGAGTTCAGTGGCTGTAAATACCTGCAAATGCCTCATCCGGAGTGGAATGGAATGGAATGGAATGGAATGGAATGGAATGGAATGGAATGGAATGGAATGGAATGGAATGGAATGGAATGGAATGGACCAGACCAGGTTGGAAAAGACTGTCGAGATAATCAAGTCCAACCTATCATCCAACAACATCTAATGAACTAAACCATGGCACTAAGTGCCTCATCAAGTCCCTTCCTAAACAATTCCAGTGATGGTGACTCCACCAGCTCCCTGGGCAGCCCATTCCAGGGGCCAATCACTCTTTCTGTGAAGAACTTCTTCCTAACACCCAGCCTAAACCTCCCCTGGTGCAGCATGAAAGTGTGTCCTCATGTTCTGGTGCTGGTTGCCTGTAAGAAGAGACCAACCCCCACCTGGCTACAACCTCCCTTCAGGTAGTTGTAGACAGCAATGAGGTCTCTGAGCCTCCTCTTCTCCAGGCTAAGCACAGCAACTATACACCTCTTTGCATTGCAATATAGAAAGGAAGAAATGGAAAGATACTGAAGATCTGAACATGAAGTAAAACTTCTTTCCTTTGATGGTGCCAGAGCACTTGACCAGGCTGCTCAGAGAGGTTGTAGGGTCTCCTTCCCTGGAAAGATTCAGAATCTGCCTGGATGTGATCCTGGGCAGCCTGTTCTGGGTGACCATGCTTTAGCCAGAGGGGGCTGGACTAGATGGGCTCAATAGGTCATAGTATCATAGTATCAGTCAGGGTTGGAAGGGACCACAAGGATCATCTAGTGCCAACCCCCCTGCCATGGGCAGGGACACCCCGCACTAGATTAGGCTGACCAGGGCTTCATCCAGCCTGGTCTTAAACACCTCCAGGGATGGGGCCTCAACTACCACCCTGGACAACCCATTCCAGGGCTTCACCACTCTCATCACAACTCCTCCCATGCTGGGATTCTGTGATTTTTGAGTACATTTGATTGTCTTCTACTGAGGGAAAATGAAAGTAACTGGTATTAGAAAAGAAAACCCAAACCAAAAATACCAGGTAAATCCCTTTTTGGCATATCCTCCATGTGCTGTACATTAAGAAGTGTAATTCAGACCTTTATTTCCACCATGCTGCTGCTTCCTATGGTGTAGGAGTAGAGTTCTTTTCACTCCACAGGTCATTGCTTTTCAGGACTTAGAGTAACACACTGCTTGAGTAAACATTGCGTGGAAAACTTGAGTATTTTGCACCTCTGTGCCTCATTCCCAATCCATAGCCATGTCCATACAAGACAATAAGCTTCCTTCTCTTTTCCAAGGTGTTATCATTTATTGTTTGGGTTTTTTCTTTGTTTCACTGTTTTGTTTGGTTTGATTTTTTCGGGGGGTGTTTTTAAATACCCCTCACTGCTATTCTTCTGTGTCTGCTAGTTCTTTATTTCTACTTTCCCTCCCTGCTTTTTCTCTATACAGTTATTATTTACTGTGCCACAGCATCTGAATTCTTCTCCATATTTATCATCCTAACACATCTGGAAGGTAGGAAAGAACTAACTACCTATTTTTAACTCGGGTGGAGAAGATAAGATGCCCTGCCTGTTGTCACTCAGGATCTTGATGGGAAGGGGAGCAAAACCCAGTTTCTTCCTCTTGAGCTTTGTCTTATGCACTGATATAAAAATGCCCCCCACAACCCCCCTTTTTTTTTTCCCTCATAGAGGATGATTTTTACTGTGATTACAATGACACTGCAAATGAGGACTACAACCAGCACCAGCTGAAGGAAAGCCAAGGACAACCAGACAAGGTACTGGCCTTGGTCTAAATGTTACCATCTCCCTTAAAGCACAGGAACTTGCTATGTTGGAACTTCTGCCTGTGACATTGTTCATGTTGCTGTTGTTGTGTTTCTTTAACCCATCACTGTGAATTTTGTTGTGGCTGCCATAAGGCTACATATGGCTAGGAACATTGCTACCTCCTGCATAGATCTACTAGGGCATTAATCTCTTCACAAAGGAGTTTCAAAGGTGTAGTAGGAAGGACTGTCAGCAATAAGACAGCAATGAGTTGATCAAGGTGGTGGTGAAGGGTGATATTATTCCACTAGTGTTTTACAAGAGAAATTTCCTGTGCATCTATAACCTTCAAGTTCTCATGGTCTTGTGCAGAATACTCCTACCACCAGACACTTATACTACTCTTATTCATAGTATTTTGGCCAAGGACATAATGAGTTTGGGAACAAATTATATCTCATTAGTACAAATTGCATGTCATCAGTACAAATTACAATGAAATCACATCTGCATTATGATAACACTTTCTGGGTGAGATAGCACTGGAACTTTCCAGGTGAATGTACATCCTGAGAGCTAAGACACAAAGAAGAATGTATTCCTGAGAATTGCTTCTACCTGTGTTATGTCCCCTAAATGAGATTATCTTCCAATGAAGGATGTGGTTTTCCTCTGTAGGTGTTGCTCCACTTTCCTCCTTTGATCAACGTGGCTGCAGTGAATTATAACTACAAACATGAATATTCAAATTAATCTTTCTGGCAGTTTGTCTCACCCCATTCTAGATGTACTCTGAAACATTTTTAACACTTTTAATTGCCCATGGAAAGAAGTCATGCTGGTGGTCAGAGTACTCACCAACTTGCAGACTGTGTATTCATATCTGTACACATAGAATCATAGACTGTTTTGGGTTGGAAAGGACCTTTAAAGACCATTTACTCCAACCCACCCTGCAGCCATCAGGGACATCTTCCACTGGATCAGGTTGCTTAGAGGCTGCTGTGTCATAAATACTCACTAGCTGGGATTTATTAGCTCAAATTCGACTTTAGTAGTGTGATGATCTACATATAAATATCTGTGAGCAAAACCATATTGGCCAACTGGCAATTCCCTCCAATTTAAATGACTAATTTTTCCAGTGATTTATTTCTTTAGGAAGTAAGCATAAACTGGAGAAACCAGAATTAGACATAGCCATACATGCAGACTGGAGTGTGATTGTGTGTGTACCCTTATATCTATAGGAAGACCAACTTAAGGACAGATCGAGTGGGTGTAATGAGCAAAGCAACCCAACCCATGGGAGTGGCAGAGTGAAATTCATTTCCTACAATCCCATAATAGCACATTGGCTTTGAACAAAATGCCGTGCTCTTCCAGGAACCTCAGTTGTGGGTGGCTCTCAAAGCCACATTAAAGTGACCTGGTTTCAGCAAGGTGCGTAAGCCTATGGGTAACTCAGTACTCTCTAGTCCCTTTGGACTCGGCGAGATGACTCACGAGCTTATGGTTATTGACATGTTTAAAGAGATTTCTGAACTGAGGCTCTTGTGAGAAAACTTGGGCACAAAAGAAATGTGAGCATGCAAAAACCACTTTTCAAAGGTTCTAAGAGCCCCTCATTCTTAATGCGATGAGTGAACCCTAATGTTCAGAGAGATCCTTGTTTTAGCATGCTCGAGACTTAAGACGTTTGGTCTGAATTATGACATTTGGGCCTGCTTGTGTCTCTGGAACTGAAATCAGATTCTAAAATAATTGTACCCCATTGGAAGCAATTACAAGCTAATGTAAAGAACTGACTTAAGGCAGAAGACAGAAGTACATTTAGTGGATTATTCTCTCAGATCTCCTCTTGGTTTGTTTTTTTTGGTGTGCATGAGGGAAGAAAGCAAACAAAGAGCTCAGCTTTCCTTCTCTGGAAAGATCCGAAACCTTCCTGGATGTCTTTTCCAACCTTATTGATTCTATGACTCTGTGATCCTGGATAACCTGCTCTGGGTGACCCTGCAGGAGGCTTGGACTACATTATCCCTTCCAACTCACACCATAATGTTATTCCATGTCAGCAAACACAAAGTCGTTGGTGCCTTGCCAGTCCACCTCCAAATTAATCTGTGCTATGGAGTTGATGACACTCTCCCAATGAGTATTTTCTGAATGTACATTAGTGCTAACTTGTTTTATCTTGAAATGTGCATGTATGTTGTTGCATGTATCCAGAACACTGAATGGTGACAATAAAGGACTGGTCAGTGACTTCTGAAAGAAGTGAAATGCATTCTGTGGCCATAATCCCTTCCTCGTGCAGATGACTGAGCTGCTGCTTTCATACTTCAGACAAGATCAGACAGCCTCAGAGAAACTCTCTCGTAGTACTTCTTTAACACCCTTGGGATTTATGTCTTAAATAATGGATTTAGATCTACTTTGCACAGGAGTAGTTTTGTGGAGACCATGTCAGTGCAAGCATGGTACTTCTTACATGCTACTCACCCCAAATCCTTGACTTTTTCCAGGGAATTGAATTGGACAAGTCGTGTGGTGAGGTGAAATTCACTGCTCTCTGTAATTGCCTGCTTTTAGTATGTGAAAACAGCTTTGAGCACACTACCCACTTCTACTCTGCCTTAGGTATTCATGTTTACAGAGAACAACTTATATTCCACTGCTTGTGGTAGTTTTTCTCTAATGACTGTTGAAATTCCTGTGTCATGTTTCCTGATAACTATACTTAGGATTATGAAGGCATGGATGCAAACCTCTGTCTGTTATGTCCATGAGCCTTAAATTAAAATTCAAAATGTGGATAAGGTGGATAGAATATAAGCTTCAGAACACAAATTTGACTTTTAGAGCAAAATGGTTTATTCAGTTTAAAAAAAATCCCAAAGGTCTTCATGCTTTTGGTGATAGGCAAAGTATAGAGTGACCTGACTGCATCTAATATCCAGACAGTGTTCCTTGGAAACTCTGAGCTTATTTGTGAGATCTACTGAGTAAACTTGGATGTTTTGTTCATTACAGATCTCATAAACTCAAAAGTCAAAAAGAACCTTAATTCATTTAGGTTAGCTTCTAGTATTGGCTTGTCATGAGCCCAAAGTAGGACAAGGGTAGAAAATTTCAACCACTTGCTCCATAAAATCGGCGTCAAGAGATGGAAAACTGGAACTTCCTTTTGTGGTCATCTCTAAAATGTATATTTTCCATCTGCCTGGTTCAAAGAACAAAAAGGGAGTCCTGTTTCTAGTTCAGTCATGACAGGTTTTAACTTCCATTCCTTTATTCCCTCTGGACTTCTTCATTAGATGTTAACAAACCATTCACAGAGTTTGGTATCATGCTTAGGAAGATACTAATAGATTATTTCATAAAGTCACCTGCAGATGTCTGCTTGGTAAGTTATGACCTCATTATGTCTCTGGCAGAAAGTGATGTTTGGCTCTCTATCCAGGAGTGAGAATGCCAAGCACGCAAGGAACCTGGTGGTCATTCCAAGGAAAGACAATGCCAGTGCTGAATTGGGCCCCATGTGTACAAAAATGTTATTCCCACAATGAGCATGGCTTAGAATTCTCTGCTTTGTAGCTCAAGGAGTAGTTTACATCAGCAAAAACTGGCACCAGCACTGAGAGATGCAATACTGCCCCGCTCCTTCCTTGTGCTGGCATCAGTGCAGGGTGGCCTGGATCAGAATGGGTCCAGCTGAGAGCTAACCCAGTTAATAGAAGGAGAAGAAAAGAAAGAGGCCAAACCACATTAATTTCCTTCCCAGACCGTTTCCTTCCATACATTTCACGGTGTGGATGTCTAAATTTTTCTTCTGGCAGAACATGACGTGGAACACAAGAAAAAGCAGGTAGAGGAAGGCAGTTGAACTAGATGGTTGTCGTAGGTCCCTTCCAACTGAAATAGTCTATTCTAAAGCATTTTGAGCTAGCCCTTCCACTGCTGTTTTCTAGGTTTGCTATAGAGCAAGGAGTAAAACAGAGCTATAAGTTTAAAACAGAGCAAGAAGTTCATATCAGGGTGAAACTGGAGGCTCTTCCTTTGCTAGCTGTGCCTAGCTAATTACCTTACTGTACTGACTTGTTTTGCTTTTCACTTGAAGGTCAACTGGAATATCCCGCCTGATCAATGTTATCAAGAAAAATCAGGTTTGGGGAAGAAAGCAAGCCTAGAAGAAGGGAAGGAATCTCCAGAGAGCAAGTTCTGCTTGGAGGAGTTAGAGAAATACACTTTTTCTGTGTGGTAAGTGATCTCAGTATCAGTTTCACAACTCAGAAGTGTGCTATCATTTCAGGGTGCTGGTGTAGTTGTAGTATGGGGAAAAAACCCTAGAAATGGGTAGATTCAGATTGGATGTTAGGAAGAATTTCTTCCCCATGAGCATGCTGAGACACTGGAACAGGTTGCCCAGGGAGGTGGTAGAAGCCTCATCCCTGGAGGTTTTTAAGGCCAACCTGATCTAGTGTGAGGTATTCCTGGCCATGGCAGGGGGATTGGAACTAGATGATCCTTGAGGTCCCTTCCAACCCTAACAATTCTATGTTTCTATGATTTGACTCACTGGCTAGGGAATCAGGTGCTCGGCACACCACCCAGCAGCTGCCCTTGTTTGCAGTAGTATCTTGTTTTAATCTTGTATTATAGAGGGATCTACATCGAGAAGAATGCTATTACCCTGCAAAATCCAACACAGAGGTGGAAAATTACCTGAGCAATGCCATTTGGTCGCTTTTGTGCGTGCATCATATGCCGTTTCCCCACTAAACTAGTTTTCCACTCTGTGTGCTGTTTATTTGTGCAAATATCCAGGATTTTATATTCTACTTTTTGGTCAGTGTGGCTCCTGGTCCTATTTGCAGCAGGCAGACCCTGCCTGGGATTCAGAACTATTGATTTCCTTGTACTTTCCTTCAGAACAGAACTTTACTAATAGCAGTTACTCCTCCTTCACAAGATCATTGTAAAATAAGGAAGGGATGATGTTTCACCTTCGCAGATAGGGATACAGAATTGTCAGGGTTGGACAATTCCTTCCACTTGCTGGCTATGCTTCTCTTGATGCAGCTCAGGATGTGATTGGTTTTCTGGGCTGCAAGTGTACACTGGTGGCTCATGTTGAGCTTCTCATTCACCTGCACCCTCAAGTCCTTTTCTTCAGGGATGCTCTCAAGCCACTCACTGCCCAGCCTGTATCGGTGCTTGGGATTGCCAGGACCCAAATACAGAACCTTGCACTTGGTCTTGTTGAACCTCATGAGGTTGGCATGGGCCCACCTCTCCAGCCTGTCAAGGTCCCTCTGCATGGCCTTGGGGCTAGATATGTTCATTTTAGGCTAGACATTAGGAAGAAGTTCTTCACAGAAAGAATGATTTGCCATTGGAATGGGTTGCCCGGGGAGGTGGTGGAGTTACCACCACTGGAGGTGTTTAGGAAGAGACTGGATGGGGCACTTCATGACATGGTTTAGTTGATTAGATAGTGTTGGATGATAGGTTGGACTCAATGATCTCAAAGATCTCTTCCAACCTGGTCTGGTCTGGTTCTGTTCTATTCTATTCTATTCTATTCTATTCTATTCTATTCTATTCTATTCTATTCTATTCTATTCTATTCTATTCTATTCTATTCTATTCTATTCCTGGTATTAAATAGAGGCTGCCAGACATGCTTCATGACGACTGTGCTGCCCATCCTTTGGGAAAGACAGCTATGGCTAGTATTTTATTATTTCAATATGCCATTCTTTTTACTGTCTCTCTCATCCTGTTTGAAATAAGGACCAGTGCTTGTTTTATTATGTGAAGATCCATTGAGGTTAGATAAAAACTTAATTTAGAGAGCATTTCCTTGCTTTCTGCATCACTTGAGGTAAAACATCATCTTCATCAGAGAGGAAGAAAAATAGGAAAACAAACGACTCCATTATTGGTCAAGTAATGTAGATATTAAACTTCCCATGCCATGCACAACATGTGTCCTTAATCTTTTTTATTTTCTCAATAATATTTTTTATTTTCTTAATAATATCTTTTATTTTTTATACTTAGAGGTAATTCATTTCACCTGCATGATTGAAAGAGTATCTGACACCTTATGAGTTGCTAGTTCCATTTGTTACCATACCGGCATGTTTCAGTTGTTACTGATTTCTGTTGGTCTCTTCTCCTTTCCTTCTCCCCTACTTTCTCCATCAAAGGGCATCAACTCCTCCTTGTCTGCTGCCAGACTTTCCTTTCTGCTAAGACTGCTACCTTTTAAAAAGGCCAATGTAAGATAATTAGCTACTACAAAAAAATTTAATAGGACTTAGATCTCCATCAGCCTCAGAGTTTTAGATGCTTCAAGATGAAATCTGAGCAATTTCCTTGATCTTTTATTGTAGCTGGTAAATCATTTATTAGGCTGGGTTATTTTAGCAAATCCTCTTTAAAAACAGAATCCTATAAAATGTATTTATCATAAAATGCTGCATGACCAACAGTCTTCAAAGTTGTGCATACCCTGTATTAATTAAGAGCTAGTGTTGTACTGTGATAAGTTAAAGGTGTCCACTCTCTGTCTCTCTCTTCCCCCATTTCCCTCTCCCTGCATTTCCATGTATGTTTTTCTCTCTTCTTTTCTCTCTCTCATCTCCTTTCTTGTAGGTCTTGCCAGAGGGGAGATTGGCAAGTACAGGCAAAATATTCTTTTGTGATCACCAATATTTTTCTGATAATTGTGGTGGTGTTTTGTTCCCATTGCTATAGCGTGCTTGTCCTTTTCCATTCATATTCATTTGACAGCGGTGTCTCACATCCGTAGGCTACAGTCAAACCTCTTTACAGTGGGCATTATACACATCTGGAATAAAAAGATAATCCTGGCTGCAGAAGCCAACAAACTTCAGCTTCAATCTTGCAGACTCCGTGAGTGACTTTTCCATCGTGCCCATACATAGCCTTGATGAAAGCAGCAAGCTTTACATACAAACATAGAATCAATAGGGCTGGAAAAGACCTCAAAGATCATCAAATCCAACCTGTCACCCAACACCTTATGACTACTAAACCATGGCACTACGTGCCACATCCAATCCACTCTTGAATACTTCCAGGGATGGTGACTCCACCACCTCCCTGGGCAGCACATTCCAAAGGCTAACAACTCTCTGTATGAAGAACGTTCTCCTCACCTTGAACCTAAACTTCCCCTGGTGCAGCTTGAGACTGTGTCCTCTTGTTCTGGTGCTGGTTGCCTGGGAGAAGAGACCAACCCCCTCCTGGCTACAACCACCTTCAGTAGTGTAGTTGTGGATGGCAGTAAGGTCCTTCCTGAGCCTTCTCTTCTCCCGGCTAAACAATCCCAGCTCCCTCAGCCTCTCCTCGTAGGGCTTGTGCTCACAGCCTCTCACCAGCTTTGTTGCCCTTCTCCAACCCCAGTGAATTGGTGGTCAAAGGGATAAGCTTTAAACATGAGAGAGAGGAGGTTAAGACAACAGGCAAACGTAATCACATGTTACAGAAAGGTGCATGGTATTGAAAAGAAGAGCTGCAGTCACAGCCCTTCCTGACGATCTGAACCCAGGACCTTGCCTCACAGCACAGGCTCTCTGAACCTCCTTCCTCTCAGAAATCTGTGTTTCTGAAGCTGAAAGCCATTGCAACTTGCTGTAGAATGCAAATGTTTTTAGTGGCTATTGTCTAAATAATCATAGGAATAGAATAGAATAGAATAGAATAGAATAGAATAGAATAGAATAGAATAGAATAGAATAGAATAGAATAGAATAGAATAGAATAGAATAGAATAGAATTAACCAGGTTAGAAAACACCTTCAAGATCATTGAGTTAGATCATAGAATATTTTGGGCTTGAAGGAACCTTTAAAGGGCATTTAGTCCAAACACCCCTGCAGTCAGCAGGGACATCTTCAACTAAAGCAGTTTGCTCAGAGCCCCATCCACCCTGATCTGGAATGTTTACAGGGATGGGACTTGTATGATCTCTCTGGACAACCTCTGCCAGTACAAAAAAAGTCTTCTTTAGATCTAGTCTAAATCTCCCCTCTTTTTGTTTGAAACTACCACCCCCTTGTCCTCTCTCAACAGGCCCTGCTAAAAATTATTTCCCTATCTTTCTTATGATAAGACAGCTGAAATCTATAAACTTTGGAAAGAAAACATCTGGTGGAATTCTGACCCTTGCAGCCCAAAACCTGATGTCAGAAGCTTTCTAACCCTGTTCTTTTCTTCCATGAAACAAGCAAGATTTGAGGAAAGATGTGTTTCTTGTGGATACTTGTTGCTCTCAAGCAAGATTTCCTGAAAGAGCATAATAAATAGGATCTGAGAAATAGTTTCAGCACTCTAAGACTGCTTTTTAGGTATAGTTTTAGAGGAGATAGGAAAAATAACCCAGATTTCAAAAACCTTTATTTGTCTTAATTTAACAAAGAAACAAAACCATAAACACTTTGACTCTTGGAGTCCTAGAAATGTAGAATTATAGAATCATGTGGATTGGAAGAGACTTTTGAGACCCTCAAGTCAGGTCACCACTAAATCACATCCCTCAGCACCACATCTACCCATCTTTTAAATCCCTCCAAATCTTCAGGCTTAAGTTTAAACACAAATAATGAACTAGCAGCTTCAAACAGTAACAGCTGATCATCAAACACAGCTCTTAAGGGTTAATACTACACATAAAAGTAACGATCATCCTTTGTCTCCGTGCAATTAGCTTTTTAACAACGTGCCTGTAGCTCATACCCCGGCTAAATGCTGCTTTGAAATATTTGCTTCTGAACTCCAAATGTGTTAATCTGACTCCAGCAGCTTCTGTAAAAATAATTTATTATCGAGTGCTGCATTTTGGGGGGGGAATCCCTATTGCCCCATGCAGCAGCCGTGTGCTTCGGTAGCATCGTAATAGAGCAGATGCAAGCTGGCAAGTGCAGGAAGCAGACAGCATCTTGAGACAGGAGATCAGCCAGTGTCCCACTGTATTCAGGCATCAGTAAGAAATAAATCCTACCCAGATTTATGTTCTCACACCTCTGGAATCCAGGGGTTTGAGCCAGGCTTTGATTCTCACTTGCAGCCATCAGGGGCAGATGCAGCCCCTGTCCAAGGTGGGTTGCAAGGGGTAGGTGGAGAAGAAATAGGCTCTCGGCCGCATTGCCAGCCTGGGGAGTGTGGACAGAGTTGAAGACCCCATTACAACCCTTCCTCTGCACCTCTAGACTTTCTGATATGACCTGCTGATTTTCTTTTCTTTTTATTTTTTTCCAAATCAGTGAGGACACTGAGGAGCAAGAAGAGTTAATGGTAAACAGCACAACGTAGTAAACTTGGTTTTTAATAAAACCAATAAACTTTCGCTTTATAATACACATGTGATTTGACACTGAAATAAATGCAGATGCTTCTTTGCTCAGTGTATTCCCTGTTGTGCTTTCTGAAACACCTTCACATATGGTTTGCCTCATTCCTGTGAAACTGCTTGTTGTTTATGTCACACAAACAGAACAGATTGAATTAACACTGAGTAAGGAGGGTGATGAATTCTATGGTGGAGGAAAGCCCCTGTCTGAGTGTTTAGAATTTGCTCAGAATTAGTGCTGCCTGCTTTAAAAGTTTCCCTGGATTCTCCCTTGAGCTCTTCTAAAAATTTCATTAAAATACAAAAAAACCTCTGCCACTGCCCATAAAAGAGACCTTTTATTTAAATATGTAGCACTTACCTAAAGTCAAAGGTCAAATTCTACCAGTTTTTTAATAGCTGTCCTAGTAGGATCTGTTCCACCCACTATATATAAAATATTGCCATTAAGAGTGGGCATTGAACTTGCTTTGTGAAAGGGAGACTGGCTCTTTATTGCTTGTCTTGAAAAGTGCTAATCCTGTAAAAGTTACTCCAAAACACAGTTTCCTAGTAACTTTTGATAGTCCACAGAATGGTAGAGGTTGGAAGAGACCTCTGGCGATCCAAACTCCCCTGCTAAAGCAGGGTCACCCAGAGCAGGTTGCCTAGGTGAGTTTTGAATTTCTCCAGAGAAGGAGATTCCACAACCTCTCTTGGCAGCCTGGTCCACTGCTCTGTCATCCTCACAGAAAATAAGCTTTCCTCATGCTCAGATGGAAGCTACTGTGTTCTTCTGCCCCTGTACACTGCACTGGTTAGGCCACACCTTGAGTCCTCTGTCCAGTTCTGGGCCTCTCAGTTTAGGAAGGACTTTGACTTGCTGGAACGTGTCCAGAGAAGGGCAACAAAGTTGGTGAGGGGTTTGGAACACAAGCCCTATGAGGAGAGGCTGAGGGAGCTGGGGTTGCTTAGCCTGGAGAGGAGGAGGCTCAGGGGAGACCTTACTGCTCTCTACAACTACCTGAAGGGAGGTTGTAGATAGGTGGGGGCTGGTCTCTCCTCCCAGGCAACCAGCACCAGAACAAGAGGACACAGTCTCAAGCTGCACCAGGGGAGGTTTAAACTGGATGCTAGGAAGAAATTCTTCATAGAGAGAGTGATTGCCCATTGGAATGGGCTGCCCAGGGAGGTGGTGGAGTCGCCATCATTGGAGGTGTTTAGGAAGAGACTTGACAGGGTGCTTGGTGCCATGGTTTAGTTGATTAGATAGTGTTGGATGATAGGTTGGACGCGATGATCTTGAAGATCTCTTCCAACCTGGTCTGGTCTGGTCTATTCCATTCCATTCTATTCCATTCCATTCCATTCCATTCCATTCCATTCCATTCCATTCCATTCCATTCCATTCCATTCCATTCCATTCCATTCCATTCCGTGCTCATTGGCCCTTGTCCTGTTTTGGGGTACCACTGAAAAGAGTCTGGCTCCTTCCTCTTACTCCATACCTATAGATAGTGTTAAGAATTGATAAGGTCCACCTAAACCATGTTTCATTGTTTCTATTTAAAGTGGAATCTAATTAATATTTCTCAAGATAAAGATTTAAAGGCAGGAAAAGCTTCACCTCTTAGGAGAAGTTGGAAGTCCCACTCTTTGAATGCTTTCAAATCTTCCATGTCACTCGTAAAAAGGCTTCAGCTTTGGTTGTTTGAGCACAGTGTCAGCAAGATTAGTCCTAGTTCTGGACTCTTTGTGGACCTTTTGTTTTTGTCATAGGTTGACATGAGTGCCTTTAAAAAAAACCCACAGAGCTGAGATCTCTAGGAGGTCGAGAGTATCCAGAGAGTCCAGCCCAGTGGATGGACACAGGAAATTATGTTATTTCATTCCCAGAATGCTTGCCTATAGCCTTTCTAAGGAGACAGCACAAGCTGCCTCTTCTCCTTTCCCTTCCTATCTCTCTTCCCAATGCTACTCCCTTGTCTTTGCAATGCAGGGGAGCGAGGTCTAGTGCAGCCTTAGCTGAGGCCTGAAGCTGGAGAGATGAATTTTAACAGTGTCACAAAGGTTCAGTAATGGTGCAGAGAAGCTTAGTATGGAAGGGTGGGAGGGGATGTGAATTTGAGGCCTGAGTTTTAGCCTGGTTTTGGTGGAGGCAGGGGAATTTTTTGCTTAATGGGCTTCTGTATTAATCCCAGACTATGACTTTTGTGTATTTCATATGCTTTGCAGTGTAGCACTATAGCATGTAGTTTATGAATAACACTTTTATTTGGACTTCCAAGAATACTCTGTATTTCTATCCAATCCTGTGTGTAGTGTTTTCTTTAATTCCTTTGAGAAGAATTAAAGAGATTGTCTTGCTCCCTAAACCCAAGGCAGTTCTACAGACAAGTCACAGCAGGACAGGGGGCATGAATTTATGTATTTATTGTTGTTTCTGTTGGTGTGTGCCCACATATTTCTGGGGTGTTTTTTCTTTGGGCTTAGTTTTGTGATGCAGTAGAAGTTTACTTTTTGGAAACTTATCCTATGGACAAACCATTAAATTCAGCTGCAGCATCTTTCCTATGACCTGTTATTTTTCTGAAGCTGTCTGTTGCTTCTCTTATTAAAAAAGTATAATTCATAAATGGGCAAATTCCAATGAACTCTATGCATTTAGAATGACTGTGTTTCTTTGCTGTCTTGTGCAACTGAAAAATTATCTCCCTGCATCAGTGCACTGGAGTAAAATTGTGCAAGTGAAAGGTGGATGAGAAATATGGTGTATCTACTGCTGATGATTCAGATGTGGAGATGAAGACTGAGGGGAGCCAAACTGTTTGAAATCAACAAAAAAGGATGATGTCAACATTTTTATCAACCACTGGAAAAAAGATAAATCTTAGGGATTGAAAAATCTATGCTAAGGAAAAGTGAGTCTTTGCTCAATTGTCTTTTACAAGGCCCTGCAATATCTATGTTTCTTGCTTTTGCTGGAATTTAAGGTGGTTATGGTGAAGGGGAATAATTACTGCCGTGAGTACCTATGGTCTTCAGTGCAGTTATACCTGACAATGACTTTATTTATATGATCAGGATGATGAAAAGAGTTGGCAGCTGCTGCCCTTCCTCCTGCAGATTCCAGACCTGCAGAATTCCACCAGCTGAGAGCTGGCCTGGAGCAATAGAGGAGAAATTGGTGATACAAATCACCCAGCTGAGTGTGAGTTAAGAGTCACCACTGAGTGATCACTCACTGGAGATGCCAGGAAGATTGCTTGTTTGTATATATATATATAAACTTTCTACTGATTTTAATGTTGTTGAGCATTAAAAAGTAGTGAGCTAAGTTGTTGAGCAACTTCAGTGCAAAGTCCAGATTTTTCTACAGATTCTGGCAAGGGATTTACGTGGCTGCCATCTGACTATACATAATGGAGCTGAAACAGCAGGCAAATGTTCTCTGACACTGGAGCAATTCACAGTTCAATCTATCCCTCTCTGGGAGAATATATTCAGAATTCCCTGACAAAATGCTTTTCCTGCTCTCCTCCCCCTCAGATAATTCTTATCTTGTGAAAGTGAATGAAGGTGGTTCAAATTCAGCAGTAGTCAGGAGGAAGATGGTTATATTGACAGAGTATGGCTAGCATGCAGCTTTTACACAGAAACCATTAGTTTTCCTTCTTAAATATTGGGAATGTTTGCTCTCCTCTTATCGAGCAGCCTGGGCTCCCAAAGTTGTTGGGAGTCTTTGCCATGAAGGCAATCAAAATGCATCCAGTGGAGTTCTGCCAGCATTTCTCCCTCACAGGCATTTTACACCATTCAGCCTTGATTCCCACCCAGCACAAACACACTTTTTGTCAGAGCTGATTTGCTCTTTGGTTTATTCAAACTCACTGGAAGGTAGAAGATTTGGCAAGCTGGCTGTAGAGCATTGGGGAGAGAGAGATGTGATTGTTGTCTGTCATTTATTACACATTTTGTTTTCATGAGCTGGGAAAGATGACATTACTGATGAGTAGTGGAGAAAAGCAAAGCTGTAAGTGTGACATACACGGTCACCCCTAATAAATAGAATGAATAAAAATAATAAGTGCATTACATTGCTAACTGTCACATCTTCAGGGCACTACAGTAAATAAGTGGGAGTTATACATGTGCATTAGTAGCAAAATGGGTACCACACTTTGGATCCTATTGAGTACAGTGTGAGGAGAAAAATATGATAGATTGATGCTTTTTATCTGTCACTGCTGTGGCACAAAAGCATAGACCATGTGTATGTAAAATGACTTTGTTATTTCAGTAAATTCTCTAACTCTTTCTGTTGTAGCCTGTAGCAAAATGAATAAGTAGCTGGAGATCCTGGTGGGATAGTTCTGAATCTATCAGAATAAAATACCTCTGCAGAGGCATAATTATTATTAAGTGTATAGTGATGTGTGACAAAACCGACAAATAAGAGAGTCTCTGCCCTTACAGGTTTCCAGTATAATCTGAGACTCTTTACAAAGGGTGGGAACGAGAAGCTGCGTAGTGTTGGGATTGCATGGCCAGCTTTTGGTAGCCAGGTGGCTGCAGACACAGATTCTGCGAGATGCTGCTGGAAGTTTCTCTGTGTCTGATAGAGCCAATGCCATTTGGCTCCAGGATGGACTCACTGTTGGTGAAAACCAAGCCCATTGGTGATGGTGGTAGTGCCTCTGTGAGAACGTGGAGATAAAAACCTGTGCAGCAGCAATTGCATCCAGATAGAGGAGTGAGAATATGTGAGAGCAACAGCCCTGAAGACACCAAAGTCAGTGAAGAAGGAGATGAGAAAGTGCCCCAGGTGCTGGGGACAAAATGCTTGTGAAAATCATGATGAAGCAGAGTGAATACTGCAGCCCATGGAGAACCATAGTGGAGCAGAACTGTCTGCAGCCTCCGGAGGACCCCATGCCCGAAGGAGGTTGTGACTCCATGGGAAGCCCATGCTGAAGTAGTTAATGAAGACCTGCAGCCTGTAGGAAGAACTCATGTTGGATAGGTATGTGGAGGACCTTTTCCTGTGGGAGTAATACCACACTAGAGAACAGGAAGGGTGTGAAGCTGTGAAGAGTCCTCTCCCTGAAGGGGGAGGAGTGGCAGAGACAACATGTGACGAACTGACTGCAACCTCAATTCCTTGTCACCCTGCACCAGTGGTGGGAAGGAGGTAAAGAAAATGGGGAATAAAGTTAAGCCTGGGAAAAAGGGAGGGATGACTCTTGTTTCTAATCTCAGAGGTGATGATAAAAGTGTAGATGACTTAAAATTTTCCTCCTAAGTCACCTAGTGGGTGATTCACTCCAGCTATTTTGTCCGTGCTTTAGGTAGAATATAATATATCCCTCTCTGGCAGTATGAAATTGAGGAAGGACAGATATGGGAAAGGTGAAGAGGAAAGAATAGAGAGACTCTGCTATTTGTCTGGCCTTGGATCCAAAAGTCCAACCCAGCTTGCCATGTTTGGGAGTCTGGTTACAAAATTCTGAACCAAATATGGTCTACATCTGCCTGTTGATTTTAGAGGAAGTCCACCAAATGAATTTCCAGTTGTGTTGTAGGTTAAGAGAAATCAAGAGTTAATTGGTATAACCACAAAGAACAGTCCTTCAGAGGCTGGAGAGTCCCAGGGAGGTGGGCAGTTCATCCCAGGATATTGTAATCTGTTATTCTCTTCCATTTTTTGGTGTTTCCACTATTTAAGGGTACATAGGGACAAAAACCTCTCACTTTCCTCTCCAGCTGGGATATGTGCGCTCTTATCTTATGGTTTGTGGGAGAGAGCTTTTCTCTTAGCCTTGGCTGGCAGCAAATTTGAGCCACACCACAGGGGCTGTTGAAGCCTGCCTCAGGTCTGAGTCTGGGGCAGGGGGTGGGGGGCAGTTCTTGTGACCACTGAGGCTGAGTGGGGTGGAGGTTTCTGGTAGGTTTTGGCCTGGTAGGCCCTGGTGTGTTCCTTTCACTTGAATGCCTTTTGTATAGATTTGTAAATGGAATTTCCATTTAAGCTTCCAATCCAGTGTGGAGCTTTTATTTTTTTTAAATTTACTCCTGGGAAGGGGTAAAATATCTTTTATGTCCTTTTGCCCTTGGCAGCTCGTGGCTCAAAACCAGGACAAGTTGTCATGTCCAGTTGTGATGAAGGTGTGAACCACAGTCTTGAGCTTAGTTAGAATAGAACAGAATAGAATAGAATAGAATAGAATAGAATAGAATAGAATAGAATAGAATAGAATAGAATAGAATAGAATAGAATAAACCAGGTTGGAAAAGACCTCCAAGATCATTGAGTCCAACCTATCATCCAACACTAGTTTTAAACAGACAAGGCTGCACCCTGGTGTACTTTGTCCTTGTAAGATTCTCAGGTGGGTACCTAGGTCTATCCCAGTTTTTTTTTTTTTCTAGATGATGAGTGTGAGGTAGTTTGCTTTATGAGGTTCACAGTGATGAAACCCCTGGTGCAGATATTTTTTCTTGCAGCTGAACTGGATGCTGTGTCTTTCTCACAAAGTGCAGAGGTCCCTTCTCTGACTGTTAAACCTCCAGTTTAAACAATTACAGCAGAAGAGAGATGGAGATGGGAAGAAAAGAAAAATCAAATCCCATTCCTTCATCAGTCCCATTATTCAGAAATAGAGAGCAAGCTATTTTGCAGAGCTTTTAACTAACTACTGATGTAATTTGTTCTGCATTGTTTGCCTATTAATCCAAAAATTACTGTTCCCTTTGAAGCTTGCTTTGTGTAAAAGAAACAATGCCGCCCTTAACCATCATGTGTATCATTTTATGTAGGGTAACTGTCTGCATTTGCCTTGCATTTCAGTGAAATGCAGTACAGGGCCCTTCTAGCATCTTTGGTTGCTTGGTAAGTAATAATATTTCAAAGTTAGAATAATTTCCACTGGAGCATGTTGAATCATGATCCTCATCTTCTAAAAGACACTGGGGTGTATATTCATGCCACAAAAATGCAGTTTAGCTTTAGATGAGGCAGGAATTTTGAGGAAAGAAAAGATTCTCTTGTCTGTGAGTATCTGCCTTCCCCTCTCTGGCTTTATCTGGCATACATCAGATACAGTTTGACCTATAAAATGTCAGAGGGTGAAAGATGCACATTCAGTCCAGTTCATCATGTGTTTCACTATCCCACACAGTGTATCTTGAGAAATACTTCCCTGTCAGTAAATGAACTATACACATAAGCCCATGAAGACAGTCCTCAGTAGCTGTAAGAACCAACATCTCCACTGTGGCAGCACCTATGTTATTCCTCTTACCTTTTCCTTGTTTCCTGTTCAGCGATAATGCAACAAACAAAGGGCTTAAAAGCCATATCAAGTTTTGAAAACCACAATTCCTATATTTTTTCCTTAAGGCTAATACTGAATAAATACTGAATTTCTGGATTATAGAATCATAGACTGGTCTGGGCCAGAAGGGACCTCCAAAAGTCTTCTAGTCTGACAGTCAGCAGGGACAGCCTCAACTAGATCAGGTTGCCCAGGACCTCGTCAAGCCTCACCTTAAATATCTCCAGGGAAGAGGCCTCAACCACCTCCACCTCTACCTCCCTGGGCAACCTGTTTCAGTGATCCACCACCCTCACAGTAAAGAACTTGTTCCTAACGTTCGATCAAAATCTGAGGTCCTAAAAGAAGGTCCATAGCTGTTCCTGAAAACCAAATAGTTTTTCATTAACTTTAGATGGAAATATGCTTCCTTGCTATTTTTAATCAATTTCTTATAAATGAGCAGTCCAGATATGAAGATATTAGGAGAACTGTTCAATGGGTGGGTGAGCCAAGGAATGGCTTCATCCAACGCCTCAGTGGCTTCTAGCTACTGTGTTGTGGCCGCAGAGGTGTAACTGTAGCATGCTGCCACCAACCTTGTGGAGTCATGGGTGATTAAAAAGCCTACTCTAGTTTGTTGGTAAATTGGCTCTTATTTCTAGGCAGTGAACACATCCATGCAGGCTGATTATTAGCATAGCATTAATTCTGGGAGTGAAATTTCAAAGCAGCGTACAGCAGGCTGGTGTCCTAGGTTCTCTCCTGTGTATTAGCATGGAAATGTGTTACATTAAAAGCTCTGTTTATGAGACTCTCCTGTTTCCTCTAAAGCAATGAGTCTGTTTAACCTTCTGTGCTAGTTATTTTCTTAAAGATTTCCAGATGTGCTTTTTAAATAAAGATTAACAGTGGGAGAAAAGATGGGTAGTGGGAAATTCAGTGAAATCCGACTTGGACAATGTAGGAAATGCTCAGTTACGGAACCCACTGACAAAAGGGAACTAATATTTTTTGGCCTGGCCCACGCAGAACTGCAGCCATGTGGAGTTTTCCCATTTGCCTTCCCTGGGCTTTGGATCAGGCCCTGGAGATAGCAGCCATATTTCAAGGGTTTATGATCACTGCTAACTTTGGAATCAGTGCCAGGCTTTTGAACGGGGACTGCATTCCACATGCACCGGGAGTAGCCTTCTCCCTACTTTGAGTAATGTTACAGGCACAGTAAAAAATTGTTGCTACCGGGAGCGTGAAGCTCTGTGGGACTGAGATGGGACCTGACATTTATGCAGTTCATCACTACCGTAGATCAAGGAATGCTACATTTAGCAAAGAATGCATATTCATTCTTTTTTTGTTAACCTTTGCCTCAGTGCGCTCATGACAAGATCGTATGGGTATGTAGCTCTGTTTTAACAGTTTTTTAATTTCAGTTGTTGCTTGAAGCACTATGCTGGAAATTAGACACTTTTAGTAGTTCAATTATTGTTGATTTATTCATCCCCCTTGTAGATACAGTGAATGGAGTTACTCTAGGAAGGTTATCTAGTTCCGAATGCCAAATGCCAAGTTTCAGAGCTTACATCTTGGCAACTGCAAGACGTATTGGCTTGGAATTTGTCATGCCAGCAGTATTGCCTTGTAGCATTTATTTCACAGATTTTCATTAAATAAGGGAAGACAAGAGAGAAGGTGGTGTTGTGCATCAAGCTGTTTACTAACATTACACGAAAATCAGCTCAAAATAACATACTCCAGGCTTCATTCTGCTGTTTTCTCTGACCTCTTTGGAAGAATGGCAATGTAACACTAAATATAAAGATGTTGTATTTCATCTCACCCTTTGTGAGAGAGAGAAAAAAAAACCACTTAGGACAGCAAAATAAAGTAAAAATGCTGTATAATGCTCAAGCATTCATTAGTTTTGTTCTCATTTCCCTTTTGTGGCAATGAGTCAGCAGAAACTTGCTTAAGTTCCACCAGGTTTAGCATCTGCTCTGAGTATTTTGCTGCGAACAGTGAGTGTTGGAGTTAGAAAGGGACAGATCCTTAGTTGAGGTAAGTTGTTAAAGTGCCATTGCCAGCGGAGTGACGATAATTTACTCTGACTGAAGCGTAAACTTTCATGCTAACCTACTGTAACGCTTTCCATCACACAGTAGACTGTCTACATGTGAAATATAATGCACCTAATGGCATTTAAATTAGCTATCATTGGAGGCATCTGTCATAATATAATCTTTCCCAGGCATTTGTAAGATCCTCTTCCACTGAGCATCCGTCTATATTTCAGTAGCATTTTTTGTGGTGATGTTACTCTACACCCAAAGGTATCAGCTCTCATCTCCTCTTGCCACTATATTCACGTGCAGCTTTAATCTGTCTTTTACTCAAAGATAACTCCTCATGTTATCTATGGAGTCTTTCCTCTAATCCCACACTCCCTAAAAAGGCAGCTACAAATCATTAACATCTAGCTCTGCTTAGAGTGATGATAACCTGAGACTACTGAGACTAAGGTGATGTCGAATGAAAACACAGCCCTGTGCATAGCTTTCTGCTACCGTTCTGTTTATTTCTCCACTGCAGTTTCAATATTACACTACAATCTCTCTGAGGCAGGCATTGGCAGCACTATCAGCCCATCCAGTATCATGGATGCTACTAGAAGCATTAAAAGAAAAAGGAGTGACAATTAATAACTTGCATTCACCATTTAGTAAGAGAAATTCAGTTGAAAGTCAGTGCCACTGTAAGGAGCTGATTCTGATAGCTTAGGCACAAGGTATGCCAGCTGATATACTCACTGCAGTGATCCATAATCAGCTGATAAATAATGTTCTGTACCCTAGTTATTATTTCATTTCAACAACTGTCATTAGCTACAGGTTTCATATTTGTTTAGGATTTAAATGAAAAATCAGAGCCCTTCTTTCTTAATTCATAGATCCAAGCTTCCCTTCAAAATAAAGGAAGCAAAAACTTCATTAGAAAAAGAAGGAGCATGAAACTTTGCCCACTTTGATTATTTCTTCCTAGAGGCTGAAGATAGTATGCTACACTTAAAGAGGGGAGTCTGCCCTGACACTTTCTTCCCTGGGTTTAAAAATGCCAGTCAGTTTTTGATTTTTCAATTGTTTTTAAAGAATCCAGACCTTAAAGACATTAAATCTGCCCTCCTCTCGGCCACAAAGAGGCCACATCTGGAGTACTGTGTTCAGTTCTGGGCTCCCCGGTTCGATAAACACAGGGAACAACTAGAAAGTCCAGCAGAGTCTGCAAAGATGATGAAAGGACTGGAGCAGCTCTCTGGTGAGGAAAGGCTGAGACCTGGAGAATAAATCTTATGAGGAGTGACTGAAGGAGCTGGGAATGTTTAGTTTGAAAAAGAGGAGGCTGACCAGACAGCTCATTGCTCTCTACAGCTACCTGAAAGGACGTAGTGGAGAGGCTGGTGCTGGTCTCTTCTCACAGGTAATTAGTGACAGAACCAGAGGGGATGGCCTCAAGCTGCCACTGGGGAGGTTCAGACTAGACATCAGGAAAAAATTTTTCTTGGGAAGAATGGTCAGGCATGTGCTGCCCAGGGAGGTGTTTGAGTCACTAACCCTGAATGTGTTCAAAGGTTGTTTGAATGTGATGCTTGGGGATATGGTTTAGAGGTGAACCTTGCAGAGTGGGGTTATCGGTTGGACTTGGTGATCCCAAGGGTCTTTCCCAGACTGAATGTTTCTGTGATTCTGTGACCTGAGGCAGTTTAGCCTGGAGAAGGGAAGACTGAGAGGGGATCCTATCAATATTTAAAGGGTACATGTTGAGAGGATGGAGCTGGTCTCTTTTCAGTAGTGTCCAGTGATAGAACAAGGGGTAATGAGCACAAACTGGAATCTAGGAGGTTCTGTCTGAACATGAGTTGAATATTCTTTCTTGTGAGGGTGCTGGAGCCTTGGAGAGGGCTGCCCAGAGATGTTGTGGAATCTCCTTCTCTGGAGAGACTTTAAAGTCACCCCGGCATTGTGATCCTGGGTGACCTGCTTTAGGTGAAGCTGCTTTAGGAGGGTGGTTGGACAAGATGATCTCCAGAGGTCCCTTCCAACCCCCACCGTTCTATGATTCTGCAATATTCTTTTGATCCCTATTTGCATTTCTCTTAGTCTTTGAAGCCTTGACTCACTGATCTGTTAGCTCTCTCTTTAGCTGGCTAATTGATGTGTGTGAAACATCTCTGGTTTCATTGCTGTGCCCTTTTCCTTGTTAGTGATTCACAGGTTTTCTCAGGCAGTGGGAAAACACATGCTGTTGCAGGATACTTTCTAATCCATGTTTGCCACTAACTGCATTATACATGGGTGGCATAGCACATATTCAGTCTTTCATCCTTATCTGCTACTTCATCATTACTTTCAATCTGTAGTGAAAAATGTGACTAACATGTTGTGTGGTATAAATAGACACTGCAGGTTGGGATCGTTTATGCATGGTTTGAATTCTGATGAAATTTTATACTGCCCTCTGGGCTAAACACTTAACCTAAGTGATTGTCCCAATAATTTTGTTGAATCAAACCTTTTCAGAGGGAAGTTTTACCTTTCATTATCTTCTAAATTGTTTATTACAAAGCTTTCCAGGAGTGTTAGGAAGCAAATGGAAAGGGCACAGTTGCTGTTCATCAGTGATTTTTGTGAAGCACTATCTTGTCATTATAAATAACTGGAAATATGAATATAAAGAACTTTCACTCAAAAGGGTATTTTTAAAGTTATTGAAGGCTTGTTTTACTTTTTTTTCTCTTACATCCATGAAGTTGGGGGTTATACAAAATACAAAAGTATAAATGTAGATCTAGGTACTTACAAACAGCATTTGGTACAGTCCAGTGTGCCAATTTATGTAATGAATAATTTTAATGTCTTAATTGGCGCAGTGATCTTCCCATATTTGCTAACAAAATGACTTTGGGGCTATTTCTGTTCCATTTAAAAATGATGCTTTGGGTCTATATTTGTGATAGATTTTATTTCACTGACAAAAATTACCCCCATGTAGCTTTACTGGTTTTGATGTTTTAAAGTCCAAAATTTACTTTCAAGTGCTGAGAGCAATCATTGAACAGTGATAATGTAAGTGTGACATTAAGGCAAGGAACTGCCATTAGCTCAGTTAAGATATTTTTGTTTCTTGCAAGGAGCAATTACAATATATTGCTGCTGTCTTTTAACTGGGAAAAAGTTCCTTTGGTTTTCAGCTGAGCATTTTGTAGGCATTTTCACTGTCCATAACCAAGGTGCATTTCTTTCTCTTAACCTTTCTTAAGTTAATAACCCTAATTTGTTAACAACTTTTAGGGAAAGGATTGTGTTTTTGTTTTTTTTCTTTCTCCTCTCCAGCAAACAACAGTTTTTTTTATGAAGTTAAAAGATCCAGTCCAGAAGAATTAAGCAGCTCACTTCAGGAAGCCTGTCACTTGGTTGCATGAGCAGCGTGGTATAGGCAGGCATCGTGGTACACTCCTGTCTTCTGGTCTTCTTGGCAGAGATAGGTTGTGGAGTGGTCTCCTATTCTGCCTGTCCTCCTGCATTGCTTTGACAAAATCCTGGGTACAGGGTGTGAGAGTAGAGGGGATGGCATGGGACTTGTCTCCCTGTAGTCCTCAAAAGCCAACATTCCCCAGACAGGCTGTGTGCATGTCCTCCACATGGTGTGGTCTCTCAACCTTTGTCTTGCACACCAGGACGTTTGATGATGGTATGGTTTAATTGATTAGGTGGTGTTGGATGATAGGTTGAGCGCGATGATCTTGACGGTCTCTTCCAACCTGGTCTGGTCTATTCTATTCTATTCTATTCTATTCTATTCTATTCTATTCTATTCTATTCCATTCCATTCCATTCCATTCCATTCCATTCCATTCCATTCCATTCCATTCCATTCCATTCCATTCCATTCTATTCCTAAATGGGGTGATCTGGCAAGAACACCTCACACAGCAAGTGCTACGCAAATGAAGATCTAGTTACTAATTTTAGCAGGACCTGTTGCAACAGGACAAGGCGTGATGGTTTTAAACCAAAAGAGGGGAGATCTAAACCAGATATATGGAAGACAAGTATTACATTGAGGTTGGTGAAACACTGGCACAAGCTGTCCAGAGAGAGGGTAGATGCCCCATCCATAGTTTAGTTGTTTAGGTGGGTTGGATTGGTCAATGGGTTGGACGTGATGATCTTGAAGGTCTCTTCCAACCTGGTCTGGTCTATTCTATTCTATTCTATTCTATTCTATTCTATTCTATTCTATTCTATTCTATTCTATTCCTACAATATTCAGGGTGAGGTTGGACAAGTCTCTAAGCAACCTGCTCTGGTTGAATATGTCCCTGTTCAATGCAGTGGGGTTGGACTAGATGATCATTAAAGGTCCCTTCTGACACAAACCATCCTATGATTCTGATGAGAGGGACTACTGGAACAAAACAGGTTTGGTTTTTTCAGCACCAAAATCTGCTCATTCTCTCAAGAAAAAAACTACCCATGGCAAGGCAGTTTTCTGGCAAGCACAGCTAGTCAGAAGTCCCAACTCCCCTTCGTGCAAGTCTCAATGGAAAATTTTATGGCTAGTCATAGTGCAGACTCTTTCAGAGGTGTTGAGCACCCACTGTGCCCATTAATTTAAATAAGCCCATAATGTGGTTTACATTTAATAAAGTTGCAGCCTCCACATGAACCAGGTTTACGGAGTGTTGCCTTCTTTCCTGCTGGGTCTGAGTCTGCTGGTCTGGATAGTGTAAGAGTGTTGAAGTCAGACCACGCTTTCAGCCCTTGTGTTCATTAGAAATCTCCAAGCAAAGACTACAGAGTGTGTTTTCACTCAGCAGAGATGACTTTTATACAGGGGTAAGCACACAAGTAGAATGGAAAATGAATGGGCTTGTACTTGGATGAGTCCTTTTGTTGGTTGCCCTACTACTAACTTTACATAATTGACCCCTGATAATTCCGATAAATAAAAACCATGTGTTGCTCTAGTACTTAGCATTAGAAAGATAGGTCAGGATTGTTTTTAAAATCTTCAGATACAGTGCTAGAATAAAACCATCAAGTGCATGTTGAGAAAATAAGGAAAATGGAAACAGATCAGACACTTCACCAGTGTGAATTAACTTGCAAGTCTGGTGGCTTCTGCAGGGCAGTTATGTCAGCTGAGAAGCTGGAATTTAGTTACTCTTTGTGCAAGAGGAATTATTGTCTGTTTACAGAAGGGAAGTGTGAAAAGCAATGTATGTGTGATTGTGTGCTGATTTGTTCACATGTAGAGAGAGAGCACCCAAGCAGCTGTAGCTCACAGCAGACATTCCCCCTCTTTGGCACTCTTCAGTCAAACAGACTAGAGGGGGGATGCTTTTGTAACCAAGCTTAGCCTCATAGGCTGGCTGCATAGGAATCCAAAATTGTGTCATGCAATTCTGCTCATAATAAATCTAACCAGTTTATTGTTCAAGCCTCTGCACCAAGCCTTGGTCTAAAATTGAGTTTCAGCTTATTTGCTGCTAAGAAGTGAAAGATTTGTGGGGAAAACATTTCCAAAGTCCAGAGCAGACAACTGTCCTGGGCTTTCATTTCTTAAAAGTTAACTATTTAAGCAATTCCCCAATCACCTTTTGGGTAGTTGATTTTTGTGTTGTGTTTTGCCTTTCAGTGGCATACCAGGGATGATTTGCTCAATGAAGAGCTTTCTCCTTCTCTGTCTTTCCCAGGGGCTTGCCAAGCATTCCCCAGTCCTCCCCCACAGCCTCCAAAAGCCCACTGACCAAGCCTAAGCACAGTGCTTCAGCAGAAGGACAATCCTCAGACTGCTTGTATTGCACAATGGAAGATGGTATCATAGTATCATTCAGGGTTGGAAGGCACCACAAGGATCATCTAGTTCCAAACCCCTGCCATGGGCAGGGCACCCTACACTAGATCAGGCTGGCCAGAGCCTCATCCAGCCTGGTCTTAAACACCTTTTTATGAGTGCCATCTTAGTGCCCTTCATCATCTGTCACATCACCTTGCCAGAGCAGTGCTTGATGGGGTGACACATCAGTGTTTTACAGCTTTTCTCAAGCTACTTGCTGAAATGAAGGAAGGATCTGACCCCATTAGAATCAAAGATCTGTGGTATTGCTCTCATGGTTGAGGTTTTTGTTTGTTGGGGTTTTGTGTGTGTGTGTGTTTGTGGGGTTTTTTTGGGTGGTTCTTTTTTTTTGGGAAGGGACAAAGTGCTTTTCACTGTGAAACAAAGACTTACAAAGAATGATGTTGTGGGAAAGTGCTGGTGTTAACTCTCCTTCCAATTCAGGAAAGGGTAACTAGAACAAAGTTTGGAGACTCCTGAAATGTTCCCTCTTGATATTTTTGAAAAGAACATTTGTTTTGCCATGACTTTTGTTTCACATGTTTGGATGTGTACAAAAGGGCTCCTTTTCCACTGAAAAGGTCAAAATTATTTCAAAGCACTTTAAAGGAGATCCTTTCATTAGCCCAAATATCAGTTACACAAACATTTTTGTTTTCAGCATTTTCATCTCAGTTTGAGATCAGAATTGAAAATCTTCACACAAAGGTACTTCTCATCCATCTTTATTCTGCAATAAAATCTTCTAAGAGACCTTCATGTATTAGTTAAAGTGAGGTCCCAAGCAGCATGAAATAAGTAACATGGGTTCTCTTTGCTTGCACTGCTCCTACTCCCATATCTCAGCAATAAAGAATTAGATTCAGCATGAAAGAAGAGCACATAGAAAGTGAGGAGAGTTGTCCAACATGCTACTGCTTTGCTTTGTCTTTATTCTTGCTGTCTGTGCCTCAGCATACTTATTATGATGTATGTTATATAAAAACTTCATAGATCTAGACCTCTATGTTCATTCTGCTTCACATGAATGGCTCTAATATGGCTTCTTTCTTGCTTGCAAACTGCCCCTATTTCTGCACCTTTATATTTTCCTGGCTCTCTTGTTTCATTTTCTGCCAAAATCAGGGGAGCTCAATGATACCTATGCTATTCTCTGAATATTTAGAACTAATTGGTTGAACTTAGGGTCTCACCACCCACAAGGTGAAGAACTTCTTCCTAACATCCAATCTGAATCTACCCATTTCTAGTTTTCTTCCATCCCCCCCTGGGGATGGAAGGCCACAAGGAGGTCTTCTTGGAGCCTTCTGTTCTCCAGACTGAACAGCCCCAACTCTCTCTGTCCATCCTCACAGCAGAGCAGCTCCAGCCCTCTGATCAACCACGTTGCCCTTCTCTGGACACACTCCAGCATGTCCAGATCCTTCCTGTAATAGGGGCTCCATAACTGGATGCAGTACTCCAGGTTGGGTCTCACCAGAGAGGAGCAGAGAAGGAGAATCACCTCCCTCAACCTGCTGGCTGTGCTTCACTTGATGCAGCCCAGGATGTGATTGGCTTTCTGGGTTGCAAGTACACACTGGTGCTCATGTTGAGAAACATTAGATCTGTTGTGTGTAGGCCAATGTCCTTCAACTGTGCATATCCAGTGCTCCCTAGATGCCTTGGACTTTCTGCATACATGAAGCTCTATAATGGGTACTTCTGTAGTACTTTCTCAACTTCAGAATTGAGTGTCTTGGTGCTCTGCAGCACAGGCAAATCTGTCTCTTATGGTGAAGCCCATAGGTGTAAATGCCTTAAGCAGACTGGCTGAGATTATGGAATATAAGAGAAAGAACAGTTTAATGATTTTATTTATTTGTTTTTACTTAATCTTAGAGGTCTGACACACTGCTACTCAGTGACTTTCCTTCTGCACAGAGAGCTGTATTTTCCAGTGTGGCCCTGTATTAAGAGATTTAGTAACATGATCTGTTAGGGGGCTAAATTCTGAATTGCACCACTTAATCTATAAACCAAAAAAAAGCAGCCCAAAACAAATCTCATTGTAAGCAGGATTTCTTCCGCTTCTGGAATTATGATTTAAAGAGTCTGCCAATGTGAAATTCTCAAATGCTGTTTAATGTCAGGAATGCCACGGACTCTAGGCCAAACTACAAACTGTAGATACAATACCACTCATCTGCCTTCTTTGTGTTTCCTTCTCTTCCTAGCTTCATGTAGGACAGAAATACCAACTGATTAAACAGAAGGGACAGTTATAAATATCCATTAAATTATGGGTTGGATGTGATGATCTTGAAGGTCTCTTCCAACCTGGTCTGGTCTATTCTATTCTATTCTATTCTATTCAAACTTAGATGAGCCTATATACACCGCATAACTGTCTTGATCAAAGGATTTGCTGTCAGGCTAAGAGTTGACTAAGACACAAATGATTGGAAACAGCTTTTTTTTCCCCAGTCTGGATTGGATGATGAATTTGTGAAAAGAATGGAAGCTTTAAGAGGCATATTCTTTCACTGGGTCTGTTGGAGAAAGCATGGAAGACTATCACAGGGTAGAAGAGACAGCCTCCTTTGTTGAAGAGATCATTGCTGAGAAAGCAGAGGTAGGGAAGATCCTGACTTGCTGAAAGAAACTCTGACCTTGGTCAAAGGATTGTTCAAGAGTGGTGAGGACATGCAGAGCTGCTTGATACATTTAGGCTTTAAGCTTGTGGATTTTTTACCATTATATGCCCCAGGAAATACACATTATTAGCACTGAGAAGTCACAAAACTGGAGTACTCTACACTGGGAGGTAAGACCTGATCTGGAGAGAGGCTAAGACTGCAACTCATTTTTCTGGAGGTCTAATGCCTTTGCTCATAAAGTACAGTGAGAGAGGACCAGGAAAATAATGTTATTTCTCTCTCCTAGCAATGTGACACAAGATCACTGAGAGAAAGAACAAACGTCAGGGGTAATTTGACAATTGACACATCAAGGCTTAGAGGCTATATTAAAAGAACTATTAGACATGTCAATTAATTTTCCTTTGCCTCATTAATGAGCATCTTAGCTATGCATCTTCTGTGGGAAGCACCAAGCAATCATTTTTCCAGGTTCCTTCATGCTATGACAAGTCGCAGCCCTCCCGAGACATACATGAGACAGGGTAAAATATAGTATGATTATTGTTCCTAATTTCATGAATGACTCTTAATTTTCAAAATGAAGGGAAATTTAATATTTATTTTGAATGTTAAATGATGTCTCTGAAAAAAAATAAGAGATCTATGCAATTTGACATTTTTTTTCAAAGCACCAGCTTGTTCCATGCTTTTAATTTGATTCTCTTGCAGTAACTGAGTTTATTCACTAATTCCAGTCCCAGATTCCAATCAAAACCCCCAAAAAAGGAAGGAGAAAACCCAACCCACACCCCAAAATCAAAGCCAGAGCACACTCTTTCTTTTGCTATGGGAACTATGAATTTGCTGACGACCTTCAATAAATGCCACAGCCAACTTCTAATGTGCTCAGCAGTGAGTCTCATGACCCACAAACAGAAAGCCAATCTGAATCACAGAGTGGTTGCATTTGTCTTTTGTGTCTAGAAACCCACTGCTGGAATTTGCTGAATGCCTTTAAAAATGCAGCAGAAGGTTCAGTTACAAAAGGCATTGTCTTTGTAAAATTTACCTTCAAACCTTGAGCCCAGCAAGCAAAACCCATTTAATAAGCAGGAAAAAACAAACACACAACAAAAAACAACCCCCAAACAAATAATAACAACTAAACCACCAAACCCTTCTCTCTTTCTTTTGTTTCCGTAATGATTTGAAGTCTTTAAGCTGAAAGAATAACATCAAATATGACCTGTGAACCAATTTGCCTTCAGGTTAAAAGAGAGGCAAATCAAACAAGCAAAAAAAAGGTAACACAGTGTGTTAACAGAATTTTAAGGTTACACAACTAAAATATCACCAGTGAGAAACTAGGCCGTGTGAAAACTGAAGTTTTAACGTAAGCACGAGTTCTGATTCATTGTGGATCAAGTAAGTTTAAGGCTGATCCTTAAGGAAATAAAGATTATTAAAGCCGCATATTAAGCAAGAAAAAGAGGCTATAAACCTCTGAGAAAGCAACACTGTGCTAACTGAGGCAAAAATTTGCAAAGTGGTCTGTATCCTGTGACCATGATGCTCTTTTAAGTTGTATTTCAGCAGCTGAATTCCTTGGGTACTTTTAGAAACCTCATCCAGACTGCTGTGCTTCTTAAGGATTTTGCATCCGAATAGAAGAGAATAGAATAGAATAGAGTAGAGTAGAGTAGAGTAGAGTAGAATAGACCAGGTTAGAAGAGACTTTCAAGATCATTGTGTCCAACCAATCATCCAACACCACCTAATAAACTAAACCATGAAACCAAGCACCTCATCCAGTCTCTTCCTAAACACCTCCAATGATGGTGATTCCACCACCTCCCCAAGCAGCCCATTCCAATAGGCAATCACTCTGTGTAGAATTTCTTCCTAACCTCCAGCCTAAACCTCCCCTGGAGCAGCTTGAGACTGTGTCCTCTTGTTCTGGTGCTGGTTGCCTGGGAGGAGAGACCAACCTCTGCCTGTCTACTTCAGGTAGCTGTAGAGAGCAATAAGGTCTCCTCTGAGCCTCCTCCAGGCTAAGTAAACCCAGCTCCCTCAGCCTCTCCTCATAGGGTTTGTGCTCCAAACCCCTCCCCAGCCTTGTTACCCTTCTCTGGACACGTTCCAGCAAGTCAAAATCTTTCCTAAACAGAGGGGCCCAGAACTGGACACAGGACTCAAGGTGTGGCCTAACCAGTGCTGAGTACAGGGGCAGAATGACTTCCCTGCTTCTGCTGGCCACACTGTTCCTGATCCAGGCCAGGATGCCACTGGCCCTCTTGGCCATCTGGGCACACTGCAGGCTCATGTTCAGCAAACTGAGAGGGGATTTAATAACTATTTATAAATATCTGAGGGCTGGGTGTCAAGAAGAAAGGGACAGCCTCTTCTCAGTTGCACCCTGTGGTGCAACTGACAACAGGCAATAGATATAAACTACAGCACAGGAAGTTCCACCTCAACATGAGGAAAAGTGTCTTTACTGTGAGGATCACAGAGCACTGGAACAGGCTCCCCAGAGAGGTTGTGGAGTCTCCTTTTCTGGAGACTTTCAAGACCCATCTGGATGCCTTCCTGTGTGACTTGCACTAGATTCTATCTCTCTGGCAAGGGGATTGGAATCAAAGATATTCAGAGGTCCCTTCCAACCCCTAACATCCTGTGACCCTATGGTCCATTGTAAATGTATCCAGTTATTTGACTTTGCAATGAAACAACAGGCTCTAGATGAGAAGGAAGGACTCATAAGGATCCTTCTATGCCAGAAGCTGTTAGAGATGGAAGGAACATCAGACCCAGTCAGTAATGCTCTTAGTTCATTGCATTGTTTGTTCAGATGGGGGAGATGTTACTATTTTGTAGATGCTTCTGTTTGAATGTTATCAGTTGTGTGGAGTGAAAGAAGCTCAGCCTATTGCAAGTCAGTGAAATCTTGTCCAAATTCAGACCAGTAATGGAAAACCTTATAGCTTTAAGATAATGAGATTTTGTCCTCTAGGATTGTTTGGATGTCTTTATTGCAGAGAGAAAGGTAGAAAATTAATAAGTGTCAAGGCTGACTGGCATTCTGATAGTCCCCTCCCTCTGCCCACAATAATCTAGACTTTCACCAGAATAAGGAAAGCCTAAACCTTAAATTCAGAATCACCTCTGTGGTGCCTCTTGAAGGTTATCTAAGTGTGCCTTACATTTATTGTCTAGGTGAACCTGGCTCTTTGAAAGGCTGCAGTTGTCTTTCAGATGTTTGCAGTTCTTTGAGGAAAAACATAAAGCAGGATCATATCTCTATAAAAAGATTAAAAAACAGTTAAAAAACCCCAACATTTTAGGAGAGGCTGAAAAAGAAATTTCAACAAACTGTGTTATTTATTGCAGACAAATATAAAAAGGAAACAAAAAAACCCAAACCCAAACAAACAGAGAAAGTATTTGCATAGTAAGTTCAATACCTGCCAACTATTGTTTATCACAGACAGCAAAATAACAAGGCTTTTGTTCTGCCCACATGCATTATTCTTCTGCTCTGGAAGACTTGGTCTAATGGCTTCTGAGCATTGGGATTTATATTTTAGGCAGGTTTTTTTAGGATAGCAATGTGTATGTATAAAACCAGTATGCCTGTGTGTGTATAAAACCAGCATGCCTGTCACTATTTCTAGTAATTTCTGAGCCTCCTGGCCAGTTTCAGCGAGAGAGTAGAGTGGAAGTCCCTTAATTATTGACCCCAACAAAGAGAAATGCTGAGGTGTGACTTACTAGAAAGCCATTTGCCCTATTCCTCTAAATCCTTATTTTAGGATTGAAATTTCATAACTGAGTCTCTTTTAAACAGTCACTGTTTTGAAATTTTGTCTATGGTGGGTAAGTGGTGGAACAGGTCTTTATTCTTTAATGGAAAGCACAAGTTTATCATCATCTCTAAAAAGCATATGCCCCTTCTTTATTCCTGAGTGAAACTTTCTTTTCGTCAGGGGTGCCAAATCCAAAATATCCTACTGGCAGTAAAATACATGCTTCTCTTTGTTGTTCTTCTTTAGCCTGATGGAATTGCAATTACCTAGGAGCCATACTAAAAGCCCTTTGAAATTGCAAAGGTTCATATGGATGTCAATTAGCTATGTTTTTTTACAAGCCAATTTGTTTTTTTAAAGGAATTTTTCTACATCCTCACTTTCTGTGCTCTCAGTAGATAAAGTTTCTGTGAGGATGTTGATGTTTGAGGAGAGCACACCACCTAGACAGGACAGACAACACAGAGGATAGGCGTGCACAAATCCCTTTTGTTGAAGAGACTTGTATCACAGTATCATAGTATCATAGTGTCATTCAGGGTTGGAAGGGACCACAAGGATCATCTAGTTCCAACACCCCTGCCATGGGCAGGGACACCCCACACTAGATCAGGCTGGCCAGAGCCTCATCCAGCCTGCTCTTAAACACCCCCAGGGATGGGGCCTCGACCACCTCCCTGGACAACCCATTCCAGGGCTTCACCACTCTCATGGGGAAGAACTTCCTCCTCACATCTAGCCTGAATCTCCCCACCTCCAGCTTCATTCCATTCCCCCTAGTCCTATCACTACCTGAGATCCTGAGAAGTCCTTCCCCAGCCTTCCTGTAGGCCCCCTTCAGATACTGGAAGGCCACAATGAGGTCACCTCGGAGCCTTCTCTTCTGCAGACTGAACAGCCCCAACTCCTTCAGTCTGTCCTCACAGGAGAGGTGCTCCAGCCCTCTGCTCATCCTCGTGGCCCTTCTCTGGACACGCTCCAGCACCTCCACATCCCTCTTGTAATAGGGACTCCAGAACTGGAGGCAGTACTCCAGGTGGGGTCTCACCAGAGCTGAGTAGAGGGGGAGGATCACCTCCCTTGACCTGCTAGCCACACTTCTCCTGATGCAGCCCAGGATCTGATTGGCTTTGTGGGCTGCAAGTGCACATTGAGAGCTCATGTTGAGCTTCTTGTCCACCAGCACCCCCAAGTCTCTCTCCTCAGGGCTACTTTCCAGCCAGTCTGTAGATGTAGTTTCCCTTTTGCACCCCAACATCCTTTACCTCTGTATCTTGTTATTCTCCAATTATTGATGTTTGTCAGATGATGCTAGTTTGTGTATTTGCTCATATTGGAGCTCACTTCATCACATCTGGGATAGTGATTTTAGGTTGGAGGTTAGAAAGAAGTTCTGCACAGAGAGAGTGATTGCCCATTGGAATGGGCTGCCCGGGGAGGTGGTGGAGTCACCATCATTGGAGGTGTTCAGGAGGAGACTTGATAGGGTGCTTGGTTGCATGGTTTTATTGATTAGGTGGGTTGGATGATAGGTTGGACACAATGATCTTGAAGGTCTCTTCCAACCTGGTTTATTCTATTCTATTCTATCTGACGGGAAACATCCTGTCATGCATTAAGTTGAATATTTGCTGCTGTCATTCAAAACCATCCTGCCTCATGTCAGCTTCAAAATGATAATGCTGGCTGGAGCAAAGTATTATGGAGCTTGAAGTTCAGATTGTAACATGAGAGGTTTCCTGTTCCTGTTGCTGCTTTTGGGTTCCAGGGGTTTTGGGTGCTGGTGGTGTTCTCCTGAGGTGGCAGCAGGGCAGGGAGGGATCAGGGAATAGCTCCCTGGATGGGTTTTTAGCTCTCTTGCTGCTTCTTGCTGGTGCTTTCTGCTGTGCTTTTCGTGCAAATAGGCTACAGTGCATTTATGTTGTCTCATTTATATTAAACTCTTATCTCACTCTCTTTGTCTCAACCTGGAGTGTTTTTTGTGTGTTGATTTCCCATCACTTCTGTGCTGGGGGAAACAAACAGGTTATCAGGGTTTAACCTATTGCACCCCCCCAAAGAAAAACATAGACCCAGAGCACCTTTTATGTACAGTGTGCAGAAAAAACCTGATGAGTTGTTTTACTTTATTTCTTTATTATATACTTGTAGTGTCACAGAGCAACATTTATTCCAGGAAAAGGATGGCTGCTGTCTCATTTACACTTATTTATTATTGTTTTTTTAACACTTAGAGTGAGACATTACCATGATACTGCACAGTAATTAGCAAGAAGTTTGGGGATTTCTTAACGCCAGGCAGAAAGGTTTACTTCCCATAATAAATGTCCCCTTTGGGGAGGGAATTTCACATGATGAGCACTTCATTGGATCAATAGATGACACCAACAGAAAAGGAAGCCTGGATTTGTCTTGCTGTGTCTTACACGCAGCTATGGGCGATAGAGAAGCGTATGTTATCTAGAGATCGTCTCTGATAAGGGTATACCCTCCACATCCCAGTGCAGCTAGCAATCACACATTGATTTTTTGAGAAACAGGCTGTGGCAATTTTTTTAATTCCCACTCTGTGCTGTGGAACCAGAGGAATAAAGACATGACTGTGTGTTGAAAGCAAATTTGTGGGACTTCTTTCCAAAGGCAGCCAGGCAGAGGATTATAACACTACTTGAACACCTTAAACACAGCTAGTATCCATTATGTCATCTAGTATCACAAGTGGGGAGGAGAGCACTGCACAAGACATCACAGATTTCTTTCTTTTTATTTTCTTTTCTTTCTTCCCCCCCCCCCCCCTTTTTATTTCCTATTCCCCCCCACCCCCGCTCCCCAAAGGCAGGAGACCTGATTTCTGTAAACAACCCCCTAAAGGTACTCCCCTACCAATAGCAGCCCACTGTAAAATAGATAAGGTTCTCATTATGTATCCTCCATGTCTTGATCATAATTTCTATCATGGTTGACATTCTGGTCCAGTTATATCAGGTACATTCTCTGTAAGTCCTTTAGAAGACCGGGATAAAACCCTGCTGAATGCAGGATCATTTTGCCTTGGGGAGAGAGTTAGTCAAAGTGCACACAGTTCAAGGTGGATTTCTAGTCAGATTCTGCAGTACTGGGACATTCTGAAAGAAATATTTTTGAATTGAACATAGCTCAGAAGGAATTAAATTAGTTCTTTAATGCTTGGTTTTTCTCCAGAGCTATCAACACAAATTACTTTCTAAAATAGGCAGCTAAATATAATAACATAGCATTAAACTGAAAAGAAGAAGTTAATACTGTTATTATGTGATGCATTTTGTTTGACTGAATTGTATGGATAATTTCCACCATAATTTCAGTGGTGTTTATAAAGATCTTTAAAAAGATTCCAGTTTAACATTATTTTTTTTTATAGCTGTGTTTTTTCCACAAGGTAATTGAATTTAAGATATCTGCACAGTATCTGTTTTGTCATCTTGATAACTGCTTAATAATATTTTGAATATAATAGTATTCTAACTTTCTTCTCTTCTTTTTCCTTCCTTCCTTTTTGCTTTTTTCCCCCTTATTTCCTAAGGCTCTTAAAGATTTAATTAATCTGGCCTAGCATAGATTTTTTTTTCCCTTTCAGAAAGCAGGTTTTATTAAAGCAAAACCATTTGTTACGATGCAGTGTTACAACATCCGTCATCTACACTAACCTGGGACTGTTCTCTTTCATTAAATCCTTGAGGAAGAGTTCTTCCAAAATGGTTCGTTCCAGCTATATTTGGACAAACTACACCTTGTAGCAGCTCTAAATATTTCAGGCAATTTTCTGTTTGTGAGATTTCTTTTCCCATGTGCTACATTTTCTTTGTAGTTGCTTGAATTGCCTTACGTGGTCATGTTTAAATCTGCAAGGATTTGTGTCTGGCTCCATTCTAGCTGGCATTACCTGGGTCACATCATAGTTTCACCCTTTTCATGGATTGCTGTTCCTCTGTCCAACTTTAATGTGCCCAAAATCATGTTAACTAAAAGAAGATAATTAATATCAAGTGAAAATTTCATTCCTAGCATCAAACCTGCTTTAAATGCCTGTCCCATTGTTCTCTCAGATTCCATCTGTTTTGCCTGCTTAGTTCCTCCTGTAGAATTTGCTATGGAAAAGGAAAAGTCTTTTTTTTTTTTTAGGTTATAGAGAACCTTCTAGCAGTCTGAGTGGCATAACACTAATGGTCTTTTAGAAGCCTTTTTACCTACAAGCTGCAGCCATATATTAGATTTTTTCCCCCCCTTTCATTTTTATACCCACCCATTCCTATATTCCATGACTATTGTAAATCTGCCCATGAAGCAAATAGTGCATTCAGATTAACAATCCCACCTTCAACATCTTCACATGCATATAACATAACTGTGGCAAAGGAAAAATGGAAGCAAGTAGAAGTTCCTTTTCCTGCTTCAGTCTGTTGCTGTGAAAACCAGATGCAAACAAAGAAGTAAAGAGGCTTTAGCTTGTGACTTGTCTGTATTAGTATGAGAAGCTTCATGACTGTGCAGCATCAGGTATTTCTGAAATGTAGGATGTGTGTCCTGACCTCTCTGTCCAGCGCAGCCACGAGTCTGTCAGTTCTCACTGAAGGAAGCTGGCAGCTTGATTCTAGCTGTACAGACCCATGCTCCTAGTGTGATGCTGCTGCTAATTAAGTCCAGGATGGAAAAGATCAAAGCTATTTATTTTTCTTTTCCTTTTTCTTTTTTCTTTTTTTTTCCCACCACACCACAAGGCTGTTTCTTATTTTGAAGCTTCATTGCTCTCTGCTACAACGTTCACTGGAAGCCTCACCTGTTTGCTTGGTGGAGTTTTGGCTGGTAGTGGATTGCCATTTTAACTTGGCAACTTCAGAGTCTTGTGTCCCAGTGGCCTGCCAGCTAAATTGGTGTGTTACAGATGAATGCACAGCTCACAGATGGTGTTTGAGTGTCTAGTGGCTCTCAGAAGTAGATATGTATTTGGTCAGGAGGAAGATTACGTTTTTTCCTCCAAACAGAGCAAATGTCCTTGGGGATGTTTTCTGTGTCAAGGTAGAAACCATTCCACGCATCAGGTACAGGGGACTCTCTTAGCTTAAGCAGTGCTACCTACACATACAAGCATTTATTTTTCTCCTGGGCAGGGTATGCTGCTACTATTAACATAAATAATATTTTTTTTTAACCTTGATTCTCCTGAGTTTCCATAGATGTTTTAGCCCATCATCATTATTTTTAACTGAGATGATCTTGAAGGTGTATTTGGGATGGGATGGAATGGAATGGAATGGAATGGAATGGAATGGAATGGAATGGAATGGAATGGAATGGAATGGAATGGAATGGACTAGACCAGGTTGGAAGAGACCTTCAAGATCATCGTGTCCAGCCCACCATCCAACACCATCTAATCAACTAAACCAAGCACCCTAACAAATCTCCTCCTAAACACCTCCAATGATGGTGACTCCACCTCCCCTGGCAGCCCATTCCAATGGGCAATCACTCTCTCTGTGCAGAATTTCTTCCTAACATCAAGTCTGAACCTCCCCTGGTGCAGCTTGAGACTGTGTCCTCTTGTTCTGGTGCTGGTTGCCTGGGAGGAGAGACCAGCCCCCACCTGTCTACAATCTCCCTCTGATTGACCTGTAAGATTCTTCTCCAGGTTCCTAAACTCTGTTCTGTTGTTCATGCACAGGGCTGAGGATTTATACTTATTTGCTGGTAGAAAGCTTGACAGATAGTACTGTTTCTGAGATCTGTACTTCCACTGACATCTCACATCCTCCTACACCCAAGTAGTGATTTTTCTCTTACTCATTCATTGCCTTGCTTAAAGCAGTCAAAGGACAAGAAGCAGGGGAGGAGGAGTTACATGCTTTCTTTTGCTTCTTGACTGGCCTAGTCATGTCATGAGAATGAATAACAGAGGCTGTCCGCTGCCTTTTGTTCCATTCTTGAATGAAATATAAACCAGAGCTGCTTCAAAGTTCTGAAAGCTGCACTTGAGTTTCCTTGTTTCATGTTTGTTCCCATCCAGAGCTGGAACCAGACAGACTGGAATATTTTAACCAAATCTGTTCTTGCAAGATTTCCAGGCAGTTGTGCCAAGGCAAAGGGCTCATGAAAATGCAGTTAAGCATGAAATAGGCAAAGTTTTAGTTGCCCACCTAAACTGCAGGCTTGGTGATAATAATGTGGGGGGGTTGTCATTTTTTGCTTTGTCATTGTCAGATGTTGCTCAAAGCTGAAACGTGTAAAGCTCTGCCAGCTCTCTATAAGGAACCACACTGTCCTCCAGCACTATTGCCACTCTGCTTCAATTTTGTGATGCTTTCTTCCTCTTATGCTTCTTTCTCAGCTTGGTAAGAAATCTCTTCTTGCAAATGTCTCAGTTAACTCCCTCAGGAAATTTTTAGTTAGCCAAAGGCAGTAAGGGGACTGCTGAGGACAGGAATCTGCTGCTGTTTGCCAATTTTCTGTTGTCATAAACACTTAATGGAATCACACAATCACAGAATCGTTTCAGTTGGAAGAGACCTTTAAGATCATCAAGTCCAACTGTTAATAGAGCACTGCCAGGTCACCACTAAACCGTGTCCCTCAGTATCACATCTACACATCTTTTAAGTCTCTCCAAGAATGATGACTTCACCACTTCCCTAGGAAGCCTGTTCTGGGTCTTGACAGCCATTTTAAGGAAGAAATTTATCCTAATATATGACCTAAACCTCCCCTGGTGCAACTTGACACCATTTCCTCTCATCCTGTCACTTGTTACCTGGGAGAAGAGACTGACCCCTCACTACAACCTCCTTTCAGGTAGTTGTAAAGAGTGAGAAAGTCTTCCCTGAGTCTTCTTTTCTCCAGACGAAACAGCTGCTCCTCATAAGATTTGTTCTCTAGACCTCTCAAAAGCTTCGTTGCCCTTCTTTGGACATGCTCCAGCACACCAGTGTTCTCCTTGTAGTAAGAACACTGTATTCAAGGTGCTGTATTTTGAAGCTAGCACAGATACATCCAGAGGAATATGAAGCTGTCAGTACTTTCTTCTGCTCCTTTTTAATGAACACATCTTGGCCCACTGGCCCACAGTGTCCATTCCTCAGTATGGAAGAAAGTAGTCATCCCTCCAAGGCAATAGCTCTGCCAGCATGTATGCCCATGAGCTTCTTGGCGTGAGCTGGTTGTGGAAAAAGTTCAACTGATGTGTTTGTTCTGGCTCCTGGCTATGCACATAATGCAAACACACCTGGGCTGTGGCTGATCCAGAGCCTGCTGCCTACTGGCCATTTCCTCATGAGTTGGCACAACCTGGTCATTGGAAAGGAACTTGTCTGCTGTTGCCCTCCTCCCCCAGTTGGTGTGGCAGTGTGGGTGTTGCCAGGTGCACTCACATACCTGTGTCATGTGATTTGAAGCAACCCAAACCAATTATTGCAGTCATTGGCTGCCTATTTTTTCCTGCTTTGCAAAGATGTTTAATTCCTAAAGCCTTCCTTTGGATTTTACATGCTTCTGGCAACTTCTTTTTCTGTTGGTTTTTTTTTTCTCTCCTACCACAGGTGCACCTGCCAGGACTTCCTTCTGTACCATGATTCTAGATCTTTCAGCAAGCTGTAGAACTACTTCTCCTACAAGCATTTGTGTTAAGAAATTAACTCATGAGCCTTGAGGTCTTTTGTCACCTCTGGCAGTTGTAGCCAGTTGGGGGTCAGTCTCTTCTCCTAGGCAACCTGTGACAGAGTGAGAAGACACAGTCTCAAGCTGCACCAGGGGAGGTTTAGGTTGGATGTTAGGAAGAAATTCTTCACAGGAGGAGTGATTGATTATTGAAATGGGCTGCCCAGGGAGGTGGTGGAGTCACCATCACTGGAAGTGTTTAAAGAGATTGGATGAGGTACTTAGTACCATGGTTTAGTTGATTAGATAGTGTTGGGTTGGACTGGATGATCTCAAAGGTCTTTTCCAACCTTGTGAGTTCTGTATACTGTATTCTCTCTTAAAGCAGATAGACCCTAGATAGCCTCTATAACTGTGATACCTGTTTTCTTAGGGCTTGCAAACTGAATATGAAGCACAAAATGTGTACTAAAAAGAGATTGGGGGGGGGGAAGTTCCTTAATCCATGGCATCCATGGCAAATGTTTTCCCTGGTTATATTCATTTTGCATACAAATAAACAAAAGAGTAATATTTTATTAGGAATCCAGTGGATAGAATAATGGACTGTAACTCAGCAGAGTTCAGTTCACAGCTCTGCCGTTGGCTTATTGGGCAAAGTCATTTGTATCATCACCAGACGGCCTGGGATAAAGGCAATTTCTTTGTAATGCAACATGAGATCTATAAAGGAAACAAAAAATATTATGCAGAAGGAATAATAATAAAATCCATCTAATGATAACAAAATTACATGGTTTATATGTATGTTTATGTTGTGCTCAGTGGAATGAGCCGGATTCTCTTCTGCCTCATGCTTCATCTGTGTTACTTTTAACTGGCTTCCATTTTAAGGGCTGAGTGTATCAAAGCATTATTTTGAAATATTCTCCAGATTATTTAAAGTATCTTCTGATTGGTTAAAATAATCTGAAGAATATTTATATTCTGAATCTTCAGATTCAGATCTGTGCCTTCAGATACAGGTGAGGCTCTTAACTGGAAGTGAAAGCATTTCATTGTAGGAACACTGGGCAACATCGTCTGCATTTTCATTACTGTTGATAAGCCATAAATGACTTTATGGCTAAGCTTAAAATTCCTGCCATTTGCAGTGATGATGGGGAGGGGTCTCTTTTATTCATAAACTGAGTAAAGACATTGCACAGATTCTTGAGCTGTGAGGACTGTAGCTCCCTAAAATCAATTTGCATAAAGTCGTTTGTGTCTGCATTTGCTTTTTAAATCTCTGACTGCACGAGTAACATAAAATGTTTATTTTCCTTTATTTTATGCAATGTAAGTAATAAATATGTTCAGGACCAGATCCTGAATGCCACAGCTGGTATACACCAGTGTAGCTCTGGAGTAAGCAGGGTTGCATTGGCTGAGAATCCACACAGTCTCCCCCCCGCCATTCAGCTGTAAGTGCCAGTCTTGCAGTGCCTCGTATAAACGTTCACTACAGTTTGTCAGCAGCAAAGCTGTCACCCAACAGTACACACTGCCTTCTATCAGCCATTACTTTCTTGTCATCATCATCAAGTGTAGCTTAAGAGAATCTGTGCATCGTTTCTTTCCTTCTGAACAATTTCCATTGAAATAATTGACCTGCTTTTATGGTAATTTGGGCTCTGCTATTTGTTACTGCAGCATTTTGCAAAGAAAAATGCAAAACTAATGCCCTAGAACAGAAACATTCAGCCAAATTACTTACCAGTAATCCAAGGAATCATGGATAAATCCATTGCTCAAGTGGCTTCTCATTTGGAGCTTTATATAGTTTTCACCCAGGGGTTGAGATTTGGGTGTTTTGTGGGTGGAGGGGTTGTTTTGTTTTTGAAAGGTAATGCTCGTGCTCTCTGCCCTAGAGCAACTTTACATAAATCTCTTCTGAAAACTGTATCTGCCAGCACTGTCACTCCACCCACAAGCTTTTGCTAGTAGCACCAGCTAAAAATATTTAAAGGGGCTGTTTCCACTTGTTTGGTGCATTTCATTTCATGTTTCTGCCTCTTCCTTTCTTCAAAAAACTTTATAGGAGATTTAAGCCCAGTGTTTTGAAGTGACAACCAGTAACCAGCTTTACAGTGTGATTAATGAGAATCCAGGAACAGTTTGCTCTAACTTACAAGTAAGATGGGGCCCACCGAATTTGTTTTAAACTAGATAAAGTGATTCCAGTTATAGGTTGGGACTGAGTCACCAGGTCTTCTGTGTTTTCCACTAATTTCATAGCATCATAGAATCAATAAGGTTGGAAAAGACCTCAAAGATCATCAAGTCCAACCTGTTACCCAAGACCTCGTGGCTACAAAACCATGGCACCAAGTGCCACGTCCAATCCCTTTTTGAACACCTCTAGGGACGGTGACTCCACCATTTCCCTGGGCAGCACACTGAACTGGCCAATTACTGTTTCTGGGAAGAACTTTTTCCTCACCTCAAGCCTAACCTTCCCTTGGTGCAGCTTGAGACTGTGTCCTCCTGTTGTGTTGCTGGTTGCCTGGGAGATGCTGTCCTGCTAGTTTAAGCAGGGTCATTGTCAGTGGAAGGCTTCTACTCTTAATTTCTCTACTTACCTCTGTAAATTCATTTAGTAGTTTGATTTCCATGGCTGAGAGAGCCATCGTCTCAGCAGGAACTACATGGCTCACAGGTGGAGACACTAGCTCTCTTTGGACCTCTTGAAAGTGGAAATAGGCTGGGGAGCAATGGAATGATGGAAGCAGAAGTTGAGTATTTTCATAGCTCCCTAAGCCTTCGGGAAGTTTGAAAGCCACACTTTGCAAGGTGTTCTTACACAAGCAGCTTTCACAAGATGAGTTAATGAGCTGGAGTGAGGGTATTTACAAATTGCTTTTGAAAGTGCTGATTGCCAGATTACAGAATCACAGTGCTTGAGAAGGACCTCCAAAGATCCTGCTTCTGTGAGGAAGTACTTACCTCACTTTCCCCACCCTGTGATTTGGTCACTAACATTTCTCAGTGTTTCTGGGGCTCCAGGACTGCTGTGAATAAAAAAAAAGTGTTTTCAGCACTCTGGGCTGCCTGCTCTCCTCAATCTGTGTGCTGGGTTAGGAGGAAGGATTTGTATATTGAATGTTTCACTCTGGTGCTGCTTGTTTGGAGGTAGCTTCATTGAGTAAATTGAGCTCGCATAATCTAATAGCAAATGACTCTTAGATGAAATAAGGTGGTGAGCTAAATCCAGGCTTTTGTGGCAAACGTGGTTACTCATGCTCTTAGCACAGAGATGAAGATTGGCAGTGATCCCTGTAGGATGTGGATTTCTGTCATGGGTGAGGCTGGGTGGGACATCTGTATAATTCTGCTTGTTTGATGAAGGATGAGAAGAGTATTATGAACTAAGGTTGGTTTTTCTTTTTCTTCTCTTTTGTTTTTTTTTGCACAAACAGCAAACTATTTGGTGTAGCTACAATAACTGTGTGGCTACTCTGGCCTTATTAACTCTCCTCAAGAAGTGAATAATGTAACACTAGATTTTGATGAAGTTATTATAGAGGACAAAAATTTCTTCATAAAAAAAAATAAAATGTAGTACATGGTCATTGTAGTATAATACCACAGTCAATTATATTTCTTATTGTACATTTTTCTTTGTCTCTTTCTCACACAAGCCTAGACTATGATTTCATGATGTTAATGAAATGTGTTGTCATGTTCCTGTAGGCTGCTGTGGGTAAATAATTACAGTATGAGGAAGGTGATTCATGATGTGGCCCTGAGTCTGTGAAGTAAGACTTTGTGACTGATTATGGTATAAGCAAAGTGGACTGCAGTGTCTCAATAAGCTCTTTGAAACCCCTGACAGATCAACCTATAATCACTGCAAGGATTACCTGTCTTAGGCCAAAAGGTGCTTCTGTAAGAAGGTTTGCTACTTGAGGCTTCTTAATGACCCAAACTCTACTTTTTGTGATGTCTTCCTGAAAGCTTCCCCTCATGCTCTTCAAACAGATAGATAACTAAAGATTGATCCTTCTCATGAGAAAAGGGGCTGGCTGACAACATGCCTTCTACACATGCATCCTTCTCAATACTGAGAATCAGGAGTAATGTGATGCCAAAGCTGATCCCAAAACTGAGACCTGTGGCTGGCACATTCGGATTTTTTATTTCCCCTGCTAAAACCTACACCAAAAGTAAATTCCTGTTATATTTCTCCTGTGCTATTCACAGCCCTCTTTGGGACTACTGGAGAAAGAAATGTACACAGCTATCAAAGAGACCCATGTGTGTAGGCAGGAAAGTGCAGTGCAGGTATTGCTGTCACTTCTTCTCCTGTCGTAGGCTCTACTTTTAAAAGCCAGCATGCCTGCTTCCACAAAAAACACATCTTTGTATTCCTGAACTTTCAGAAGCCTTAATCAATATAAACAACAGCTTGAACATGATGACATTGTATTAAGTCCCAGAGATGTGCATCTCAGCTGCTTAGTCATTGAAAGCAGTGTAAATAAGCGTAGCAGTTAGAAGTTTCAAAAGGTCAAAGAAGCCACTGTCTTTTCAGCTTTGAATCAGCTTAGAGACTCCAGCTCCTTGGAAACATAATGCCAAAGCTGCATCTCTGTGTCTCTCTTTTTTTTTTTTCTTCCCCCTTTTGGAGCAGCACAGGCAAGCACCACCACACTCAGTAGCAGGATACTGTACTGTACAAGTACAGTATTCTTTCACTTGAAAGCAGTGTAAAGAGGAGTTCTAGCCCACTGAAACATTTGTCTGAAGTTCTCTCACCCAAACATCAAAAAGCTGCTCATGTTTTTCAATAAAATGAAGGCTTTTTCGGTACAAATACAACAATTCTTTCACAATTTTCTTAGAAGGAAAATAAGTGATAAAGTGCTTCTCAGGGAGCAATTTGTGAGAAAATTAAAAGTAAAGCAAAAGACTTTAAAAGACTTGGCTTAAAGATGTGGTTGAGGGTTTTGTTGTTGTTTTCCCTATAAAAGCAGAGGCGTGATTTCTGGGAGGTAGCCACTTACTGCCCAGACTGCAACGGAAAAAAGCTGTTTATGTGTCAGTCAGATGCATCAGTCAATCAAAAGTTCTGATCAGAACCTTTGCCATGGTTATCTGCATGACAGGACTCTATGTTGCTTCAGCAACTGCTATTATATGTTTGTTTGTTTTTTTCCAAATGACTCTTTGTTTTATTTCCATATATTCACAGCTGCCATTCTGTTGCTGAAGTGAAGCTGTCCAGACAAGTTGTTGAGCGTTTCCATTTCATAGTCTACACAGCCTTCTCTGAGCTGGGGACCATACGCTGGCAATCTGGGGACTTCTGGCTGCGCATGCTGCTGGTGATTTTACTTTGGTTTGTGAGGCTTTACCTACATTATTTGAGCCAGTGGCTCTTCCTTCAGACCATCTCAGTTCCTGCTACAAAGTAAGTCACACTTTCTTCATACTCTTCCAGGCTGTACAGATGGGCAGAGTCCAACGGCATGAGATTGAATACATCTAAGTGTTGGGTTCTGCACATTGGCCACAACAACCCCATGCAGTGCTACAGGCTGGGGTCAGAGTGGCTGGAAAGTGGCCAGGTGGAGAGGGACCTGGGGGTGCTGATTGATGGTAGGCTGAACATTAGCCTGCAGTGTGCCCAGGCAGCCAAGAGGGCCAAAGGCATCCTGGCCTGGATCAGGGACAGTGTGGCCAGCAGGAGCAGGGAGGTCATTTTGCCCCTGTACGCTGCACTGGTTAGACCACACCTTGAGTCCTGTGTCCAGTTCTGGGCCCCCAGTTTAGGAAAGCTATTGATTTGCTGGAACATGTCCAGAGGAGGGCAACAAAGTTGGTGAGGGATTTGGAGCACAAGCCCTACGAGGAGAGGCTGAGGGAGCTGGGGTTGCTTAGCCTGGAGAAGAGGATGCTCAGGGGAGACCTTATTGCTCTCTACAACTACCTGAAGGGAGGTTGTATCCAGGTGGGGGTTGGTCTCTTCTCCCAGGCAACCAGCACCAGAACAAGAGGACACAGTCTCAAGCTGTGCCAGGGGAGGTTTAGGCTAGATGTTAGGAAGAAATTCTTCATAGACAGTGTGATTGGCCATTGGAATGGGCTGCCCAGGGAGGTGGTGGAGTCGCCATCATTGGAGGTGTTTAGGAGGAGACTTGCTGGGGTGCTTGGTTGCATGGTTTAGTTGATTAGGTGGTGTTGGATGGTGGGTTGGACGTGATGATCTTGAAGGTCTCTTCCAACCTGGTCCATTCCATTCCATTCCATTCCATTCCATTCCATTCCATTCCATTCCATTCCATTCCATTCCATTCCATTCCATTCCATTCCATTCCATTCCATTCCAATACTTCTACGAAGAGCTTGATTCAAAGCATTTCCCTTGCACTACAAATAGAATGGATAAACTCATGCTAAGGGCCCTGCTTGCAAGCCTTGATAGGAGCATTTGCATATATTAGTTGATAAGTGACCACATAATCCAGACTCCAGATGATCTGATGTGCAAATGTGACTCTTAACAGAAAGGAGAAGGTATTAAAAATACTTATTTTCAACTCAGAACAGGATCTGTCCGTTTCTGTACCTTGTGTCATACCTACTCCTCCCCCCTTCTGAGATACCCAGCAGGTTGTGCAACTTCCCCAAGAATAATTTGTCATCTCGCCTCAAGTATTTAAAAATGCCTAAGATGTGTGCAAAACTGAAGAAGCATTTAAATCATATTTGATGTTACCAAAGTGATCTATGAGTAAAATACTTTGAAGAATTTCACTTTGATATATCAGTTTTACCGTGAGGACTGCAGTGAGTTGACATATTTTAACTATATGATACATTGGCTTTAGCTTGGGAATTGTAGCTCTTCAGAGAGTTCCAGGAAAGTCATCACTTGCCATTACTTGCCATGGAATAAAAAATAATCAATCACAATATGCTACATATTTGGTTCTCCATAAGTTTCTATGGGGTTAGAGCAAAGGGTTTACAGAGCAAAAACAAAAATCAGGCATGCTTAAGAAAGGGAAGATTTTTCCAACAGATTTTTGTGCTTTGTTTGTCCCTTCAAATTACAAAACCACAGAATGCTAGGAGTTGGAAGGGACCTCTGAATCACAGAATCACAGAATCACCAAGGTTGGAAGAGACCTCAAAGATCATCAAGTCCAACTGGTCACCACAGACCTCAAGACTAAACCATGGCTCCAAGTGCCATGTCCAATCCCCTCTTGAACACCTCACCTCCAGGGATGGTGAGTCCACCACCTCCCTGGGCAGCACATTCCAATGGCTAACAACTCTCTCTGTGAAGAACTTTCTCCTTACCTTGAGCCTAAACTTCCCCTGGCACAGCTTGAGACTGTGTCCCCTTGTTCTGGTGCTGGTTGCTTGGGAGAAGAGACCAACCCCCTCCTGGCCACAACCACCTTTCAGGTAGTTGTAGACAGCAATAAGGTCTCCCCTGAGCCTCCTCTTCTCCAGGTCAGTTAGTTCAAGCCCCTTGCTGAAATAGCTTCACTGGGCGAAGGCTACCCAGGACTGCACTGAGGTTTTGAATCTCTCCTACAAAGGAGACTCCACAATGTCTTTGGGCAGCCTGTTCCAGTGCTCTGACACCCACAAAGGAAATAAGTTTTTTTTTCCTTTGGAAAAAGGATGGAATCTCCTGCATTCCAATTTTTGCCTCATTGCCCCTTGTTCTCTCACTGGGTACCACTAAAAAGAGTCTGGACCCATCCTCTTAACCCCTGCCCTTCAGGCATTGGTAAGATCCCCTCTCAGTTTTCTGCAGGCTAAACAGCACCAGGTCTCTTTTCTTTAAAGAGAGTTACTCCAGCCCCCTCATCATCTTCATAATCCTCTGCTAGACTCTTTTCAGTAGTTCCTTCTTTCTCTTCTACTGGGGAGCCCAGAACTGGAGATAGTACTCTAGACATGGCCTCACCAGGAGCCAATATGAAACTCTATGACTTTTATGCCTGCTATGATATTGGGATGACTGGCTAAAATGTGAACATGGTGTCTGAGCAGATTCTGGAGAGTGTTGTTAAGGTGTTCTTCTAGATCTTAATGCAAAGCCAGTCATGTGTCCCTTCTGGCCTTGCACAGCCCAGGCAGGTTCAGCCAGCTGGCATTAAAACTTCTGGGAGGCCAAGCATCAAGAGTCTGTGAAAGCAAAGGAAACACAACAGAAGGAAGCAATGTGTGAGAGAGCAGTGGTCATGTTCAAAGCCACTAATCACAGCTGTCCCAGGCAGTCAGCTAGATAAAGGATAATGTTCTCAGGCCAAGATGCCCTGGATCAGCATCCCAGACTGTAGCTGTGTGCCTGTAAAATGTAAGATCAAGTTGAGAGCACTATCTAGTCCCACCAAATACCTAGTAGCACTCATGAGTTAGTACCAAAGAGAGAATCAAACCACTTTACCCTTAGTTAGGAGCAGAATTTAAGGGATGTTGGTAGACTTGGAATGTTTTTGCCATGAATTTCAGCATCTATATGTAGCTCTCCAAACCATGCATCTCTTGTCTCCTACAGTGCCACCAAATCTTCTCATTATGTGAGCTTTGCAAGTTCCATCATCCCACAGTAGCAATATGACATTTCCAGTCACATTAGGGATGTTAAAAGCTGTGTCTTTGGTATCATATTTTTTGCTTTGCACAGTGTCAAAAAAGGATGAATAGGTAGAGAGGGCTGAGCTCCTGAGGCCTGTGCTCATGTTCACAGAATTGACCAGGTTGGAAGAGACCTCCAAGTTCATCAAGTCAAACTGATCACCCAACTCTAACTAATCAACTAGACCATAGAACTTAGTGCCTCATCCAGTCTTTCCTTAAACACCTTCACGGACATTGACCCCACCAGCTCCCTGGGCAGCCCATTCCAATTCTGGGAGCTAAGGTCTTCCTAGAACCCTGCATGCACAGTTTCAAGGGCCTGGACTGGGAGTCAGAGGGGATCAGAGGACACGGAGGCAGGAGGTGGAGGAACAATTTTCTTGATCAGCTTTGTACAGTTTATGGTTAGAGAGTCATGACCAAGACAGGGCTGCAACTTCACAAAGCAACATGCTGTATGCATGATTCTTTTTTTCTAATGGTTTTCCCAGGAGCACAGACAAACTCTTCCATTTTTCTCATTTACAGATTTCAGCTTTTCCCTCACACTGTTGAACTGTGCTACCAGAACTCCTTACTGCAGACCAGTGAAGAATTGGTCATGGTTGTGGTGGGACCCCTAACCCTGAACGCTGGGCTGCTTCTTATGGTCCTGATCAGATGGGGCTGTCAGCAGCTGTTTGACTCATTCCCTTCCTTCTTGTCAAAGTTTATCATAGCTATGGGACTCTGGACACTGCTAGACCCCTTGGCAGTGTTTGTAGTGGATTCACTCCTGGGGGTAAGTCACTTAAAATAACTTGGACATGAGACCTTGACGTAGAAGTTTGTTTTATTCAGTGAATCACTGAAAGATATGAAATTCCACCCCTGGCAATGGAACATGAAAGTTAAAAAGAAATTAAATAATAATGTTATACATTACCTTTTTATTAACAAAATTCCCATCTAATGGAGTCACTGCGTTTCTGCATAAAATTAAGAGCACTGCACAAGCCATATATGGAGAGAAGAAAGGAAATCCACCACTGGAATGATTGCATCTGCTTTGAAAAGGATTACTTCAATTTTGGATGTTAGTGGAGATGGATTAATGAGCAGTCCTGATTATTATTAGTGCTTCAGACTTTTTTCTAAGCACTGGAGCAGGCAAAATGAACAAAACTAGAGGCTGTTGTGGACTTCTCTGATATGCAGGGTGGGTAGTATAATTTGCTGGCACACCTAAAGAGACTTGTGTGATAGAGAGATATCTTTAAGGAAAGAGCTTCATCATGTGTAAAATCATGAGAACAAAGCTCACAGCTCTCTCTGTGCATAGCTGTGTGGTGTGTAGCCCATCCCTACTTTGGCAACTGGGGACATATACCACATCCAAGGTAACACCCAGTTTCCCAGAGCATGTGTTTCAGATCTGGCTCTCACTCTGTAGGTGATACAGGGTGCTTCTGATGGGCATAGGGTGCTGAGAGCTCTTCTGTGATTATGGTATTGCTCTTGCTCTGCTCTTGTCTGCCTTTTGAAGACATCTTTCTTTCTGTTGGTCACGCCAGATCAAACAGCAATCCACAGTCCTTGTTGTGGATCAGGTTTTCTCAGGCCTCTCAGCTCTCCGTCCACAATCCTGTGCTGTGCTTTTAAGAAGTCCTATTAAAAATATGAACTTCCACATGGTGTTTCCTATTGTGGTGCCCTTGAAAATGAAAGTCAAAATATTCAAGAAATTGAATTGCTGCTCACTTGGCAGCTAATTGCAGTATTTTAAGCGTGTGGCAACACGTTGTACTTTTTGCTTGGACAACACACTGTTTATTTTTCTATTAGAATAGAAAAGAATTAGCCAGATTGGAAGAGACCTTTGAGGTCATCACGTCCAACCCACCATCCAACACCATCTAATCAACTAAACCATGGCACCAAGCACCCCATCAAGTCTCTTCCTAAACACCTCCAGTGACGGTGACTCCACCACCTCCCCAGGCAGCCCATTCCAATGGCCAATCACTCTATGAAGAATTTCTTCCTAACATCCAGCCTAAACCTCCCCTGGCACAGCTTGAGACTCTGTCCTCTTGTCCTGGTGCTGGTTGCCTGGGAGAAGAGACCAGACCCCTCCTGTCTACAACCTCTCTTCAGGTAGTTGTAGAGAGAAATAAGGTCTCCCCAGAGCCTCCTCTTCTCCAGGCTAAAATACAGTCAGATTGGATTCATTATCCATTGCAAATAGGGCTTTTTTATGCTTGGTCAGCAGGACACGTGAGATACCCATAAAGTAACTAAAATTTTCATTACACCATTACAAAAACACACCTCTCTCTCTCTCTCTCTCTCTCTGTACTTCGTACTGAAAATTTGGTGATCTTAGCCACCAAGGTTATCTTTGGTAGAAACTCATTTGTTCAAAAAAATTACACAATATACTGTAAGCATCCTTGCCAAAGTGAAACTCTAGCTCTTACATGTGTTTTCTTTATTGCATTTGTAATTTTTCCTTTCCCCCCTGGCATTCTTTCAGCAGCTATTTCAGATTTACTTGCCAATCTATTTTAGATCAAGCATTTTGAAAATGTTTTGTTGTGGTAATACAAGTTATTTTAGTGATAGAATGTATTTTAGTATCCTAAATGGCCTTAATACTCATGAAAGATGACAGATATCCCTAGAGACAAAGGCTCTTCTGTTGACTAATTTCATTTTTTTATTATTTAGGGAAGACTAGAGAGCCAGTTGCATATTTGGAGAGTTTCAGCTCATCGTTCAAGATACTCTGTCAAATGTGTATTGATTTACTACCAGCTTGTGGAAGGGTGTTCCAGGGGTAAAAAGCTTTCCTGTGATTTTGGAGAATGCAATTTTAGTTCTGGTTCTGCCAGAGCTTTCCCAGAACCGATCACTTGGTCTCTCGACAGGCTGGACAGATGGGCAGAGTCCAACAGCATGAGATTTAACACATCCAGGTGCTGGGTTCTGCACATTGGCCACAACAACCCCATGCAGTGCTACAGGCTGGGGTCAGAATGGCTGGAGAGCGGCCAGACAGAGAGGGACCTGGGGGTGCTGACTGATGGTAGGCTGAACATGAGCCTGCAGTGTGCCCAGGCAGCCAAGAGGGCCAATGGCATCCTGGCCTGCATCAGGAACAGTGTGGCCAGCAGGAGCAGGGAGGTCATTTTGCCCCTGTACACTGAACTGGTTAGACCACATCCTGAGTCCTGTGTCGAGTTCTGGGCCCCTCAGTTTAGGAAGAATGTTGACTTGCTGGAATGAGTCCAGAGAAGGGCAACAAAGTTGGTGAGGGGTTTGGAACACAAGCCCTATGAGGAGAGGCTGAGGGAGTTGGGATTGCTTAGCCTGGAGAAGAGGAGACTGAGGGGTGACCTTATTGCTGTCTACAACTACCTGAAGAGAGGTTGTAGACAGGTGGATGTTGGTCTCTTCTCAAAGGCAACCAGCACCAGAAGAAGAGGACACAGTCTCAAGCTGCACCAGGGTGGATTTAGGCTGGATGTTAGGAAGAAGTTCTATACAGAGAGAATGATTGCCCATAGGAATGGCTCGAGGTGAGGAGAAAGTTCTTCACAGAGAGAGTTGTTAGCCATTGGAATGTGCTGCCCAGAGAGCTGGTGGAGTCGTCATCCCTGGAAGTGTTCAAAAAGGGATTGGATGTGGCACTTGAATCCATGGTTTAGTAGTCATGAGATGTTGGATGACAGGTTGGTCTTGATGATCTCTGAGGTCTTTTCCAACCTTATTGATCCTATGGTTCTATGAAAAGGGGCAGGACAGTAGTGTCCATTTACATAGGGGTGCAGGCTGATGCGAACAAAATAACAAAGATCACACTTTCCTGTGTCCATCTTCTAGACTGTCTAGCCCATTGGAGGACTTCTGTCTCTATGGTTAAGACATCCCAATCTTAAACCCATAACAGAAATGTACCAAAGATAGATATTGACAGATATTGTTGAAACAATTTCAAGTGAAGTCACCTTGCTTGGATCATGCTTTTGAGAACCACAGAAAGATAAACACAATCTCTTTGCTTGACTCTATTTTTACCCAGCCAGAAAGAACTGCTTGGATGAGAGAGAAATTTATTCTTATTTGCTATTCAAATAGACTTTTGTGTCTCTGGAGGGATGTGAGGACGTGACTGCTGTGCAGAGGATTGTCCTTGGTAGACAGTCTCTGTGGTGAGAAAATGGTGGAGGCAGGCAGCTTTTTTTCTTTTGCAAGAAGGTAGAACATGGAGATCAAACAGAAGTAGGAGATGATGTATTGTAATATATTTTCTTTAGTTGTTTTTTTGTTTGGCTGGTTTTGTTTGTTTGTTTGAAGTCTACAGACAGATCTGAATTAGTGACTGGTCTATATGCCATTACCATCATGGGACTTGTAATTTCCATAACAGCATTGCAAGGGGTGGAGAGAGAGCAGAAGTGCACTCAAGAATCTCAGTCCTTGTACAACTCATCGTTGGACTAACTGCCTTCTCTTTATTTTACATGTCATTGCAAGGGTAGTAGAAAAAACAGGGAGAAAGATTTGACTCTTTCTAGCGCTTAATCCAGCCAAGTTGCTCAGAAAGGAGCAGGTTTCTTGCAGCCTGAATTTCACAGGCTCCCACTGTAAATGATAAATAGTGGATTTTTAGGTTTTTTTTCTTCTTTTGGTGATGCAGTTTCACACACCTGCAAAATCTGTCAAGGTGATTTAATGTGGGCATGGCTTGTCACTCACGTCACTTTAAAAGGAAAAAGGTGATTTGAGGTCCCTTCCAACCTTGGTGATTCTGTGTGATTCTGTGAAGAGAGGAATTTATTGTGGCTCTGCTTGGTAGAAGCCCCATGATATGTAGCTGAATTCTTCTGAATTGATCCAGCAGAGGGCAATAATATGTCAATACAGTAGCTAGCTCTTTAGAACTAGAGATAGAGGAAAAAAAAAAACAAAAAGAGGAAATTAATGACATTTTTGAGAGCATTTTTCTGTGGTTTCCTGGAAGCATGATGAAATATGAAGTGCTACAAAGCCTTCAGGATTCTTTGCAAATCTTTGTAAAAATACATGAACCACCTTACTCACAACCAAATGATGATTTTTGATCTATGAATATCAGTTTTTACCAATATTTAGTATGCTAAAGGATTAATTCCATCTTCAATGGGATGGAAATAGTTATACCTGTTTATTAATTTACAAAGGAGTTGAATTTAAACTCTCAAGAGCATAATTACTTAGGGTCTATGTCAGATATGTACCTTTGAAGAAGCTACTGATGATATAACTTGCCGTTGCTACATTGCACAGTGAAGAGGTACCTTGAATTCCACTACAGCATTTGGGAGTATGTTACAGTCAGATCTCTTCAAAGGTATTGGTCTCATTATGTCTTTATTTTTCCACAGGAAAGAAAGGAATTCAATGAGCTGTATTGTAAAATAATGCTGATGCTTGTTGGTTATTCAATGTTTTAGGCTGTTCTTTGTGGTTTCCCAAACTGGAGGGACTGGAAACTAGGAGTGGGGACTGAAGGGAACATCTGATTTTCTGACTTAAAATGCTGCAGACAGATTTGATAATGCATGTGCATAAATTAAAATACAGCTTCATAAAGGGGAGCTTGTCTCTTTTGCACTGAAAAAAGGTCAACCCCTTTGGGCAAAACTTCACAAAACCCCCGTTGATCTACTTGTAGTTCCTGTCTCCATTTTTCTCACCTCATTGGGTCTCAGTGAAGCTTTGTGAATCCAATACCTTCTTTAACTGATGCTGTTGTTTGCAAGGCTAGTGGAAAAGCTACCCCAGGTGTCAGCTAGCAGCACATGCAGATGCCCCAGTACTTCCATTTGGCATTTTAGACAACACAATAAACACTTTTATTCTCCAGTCATAGCACCAAACACTGACAGCATCTAAAAATGGGTGCTTGTAAACCCTCCAAAACAGGTACAAAATAATGTAACTTGCTGAGGGTTTTTTTCCTTCTGACAAGGGCAAGTCATTTTGAGACTGGTCAGCACTGGCACAAGTGTTTTCTGCTCATTCAGCATTCCTAAAACAGCAGAATAAATCACGCCTCTCTGGTCATTGAAATAAGGCAAATTTCAGCTGCATTCTCCTTCCACTTCTCCTGAAAGTGTGCTAAAGAAGCTCACCTTGAGTATTTTCACTCTGACAAGGGTTGTGTTCAATAAGCCTCCTCTGTAAGGTAGATTTTAATTTGATTTAAATAAGGCAGAAAATAATTCAGTTCACATGTCATGGTGAGTTTCAAATTCTGGGTGGCAGACTCCTAAGTTTCAAGCTGTGTGCCCCACATATTGCAGTTAAAACCTGTTCTAAAATATGCCCCTCACGAATGAGCGGCAGAGACAAATCCTTACAGAGAAATCCAGGTCTACCTATAGACACAAAAGGGTAGAGGGTAGGAGAGCTCTGCAGAGGGACCTTGACAGGCTGGACAGATGGGCAGAGTCCAAGGGCATGAGATTTAACACATCCAAGTGCCAGTTTCTGCACATTAGCCACAACAACCCCATGCAGTGCTACAGGCTGGGGTCAGAGTGGCTGGAGAGCAGCCAGGCAGAGAGGGACATGGTCAATAGTAGGCTGAACATGAGCCAGCAGTGTGCCCAGGTGGCCAAGAAGGCCAATGTCATCCTGGCCTGGATCAGGAATAGTGTGGCCAGCAGGAGGAGGGAGGTCATTGTGCCTCTGTACTCAGCACTGGTTGGTCCACACCTTGAGTACCGTGTCCAGTTTTTGGCCCCTCAGTTCAGGAAGGATGTTGACTTGCTGGAATGTGTCCAGAGAAGGGCAACAAAGCTGGGGAGGGGTCTGGAACACAAGCCCTATGAGGAGAGGCTAAGGGAGCTGGGATTGCTTAGTCTGGAGAAGAGGAGGCTCAGAGGAGACCTTATTGCTCTCTACAACTACCTGAAGGGAGGTTGTATCCAGGTGGGGGTTGGTCTCTTCTCCCAGGCAACCAATACCAGAACAAGACAACACAAACTCAAGCTGCCCCAGGGGAGGTTTAGAATGGATATTAGGACGAAGTTCTTCACAGAAAAAGTGATTGCCCATTGGAATGGGCTGCTCAGGGAAGTGGTGGAGTCGCCATCACTGGAGGTGTTTAAGAAGAGACTGGATGGGGTGCTTGGTGCCATGGTTTAGTTGATTAGATAGTGTTAGGTGATAGGTTGGACTTCTATTCTATATGGTTTGATCAGATTTGATGTTTTCTAATGTTGTTTTATTTTTTTTTTATCCCAATGACAGCGACTTGGAAACAGTGTGGAGAAACCCATTGCTGATGCTGCAAAACTCTACTGGGCCTTTCTAAGAGCAGAGGAGTCAGGGATTCCTGGTGTCTTAATCACTGTGATGCTTTATGCAATCCTGTTCATCATCTCATCGGCACTGTTGTACCTGTACTTTTTAAGGTATGTCTCTTTATCTCATTATTCTCCCAAGAACTTAGGCCCAAGCTCCTTTTCCAGTCTGATAAAATAAGGTGGCATCAGAAAAGGCAGATTCATGTCCCATAGCCATATCCTAGAATTGCAGACAGTCAAGGAGGGGGTAGCACCTGCTTACCTTTTAATATAATGATATTTGGTGGACACAGCAAAAAGAGAGGGAACCACTTATTTCCTCACAATTGATACCACTAAAACATGTTGTTGACTTCATAAAGTGCTCTCAGGAGCAGGGAGGTCATTCTGCCCCTGTACTCAGCACTGGTTAAGCCACACCTTGAGTACTGTGTCCAGTTCTGGGCCCCTAAATTTAAAAAGCACATTGAGACTCTTGAATGTGTCCAGAGAAGGGCAACGAGGCTGGGGAGAGGCAGCTTACAGAGAGAGTTGTTAGCCATTGGAATGTGCTGCCCAGGGAGGTGGTGGAGTCACCACCCCTGGAGGTGTTCAAAAGGGGGTTGGACATGGCACTTGGTGCCATAATTTAGTATTGATGAGGTCTTGGGTGACAGGTTGGACTTGATGATCTTTGAGGTCTCTTCCAACCTCACTGATTCTATGATTCTATGAAAAGTCAAATCGCGGAATAGAATTTGCTCTGTTCTAGCTCAAACAGGGACAAACGTTCAGTGTTGGCAAGCACCAAGTAAAAACTGCATGCAAAGGCAGGATACAGGCAGGTGTAAGAATAGAGAAGCTCAGCACCCCATCCACCCCTCCACCTGACAGAATCATCCCTCAGTCTCTTTTTCACAAACTTCACTGCAGCAGGCAGAAAAAGATAAATGGCAATCTAAATTTCTGCAGAGTATTTCAAAGCTCCTGCATTCCTGGAAGCTGTACACAACTCCAATGTACTGGTAGTCTAGTTAATTAGTTTTGGAGATGTTAATGCCTTCTTAATCATTGACTTAATAGTTTCGAATAGCTTCATAAGTTTTAGCTGCTGTCGTTTATTACTCAGGAAAATTAATTTAAATTAAAACATTTGTAAAGCAGGTTTTTATGAGAGTATTACCAACATCTTCATTGTCTGGGGAACAGGTGCATGATCATCAAAGATTCCTTTCCTTCTGGATCAATCTTCCCATAATGTTTTCCAATAAAGGGGTTGGGGGGTAGAATGTTACTAGGGGAAAGAAGTTGTCTTAGTATGACACATTTTAAAAATGATTCATGGCAAAATACAAAGCAAAGGGAAGGGAACAAAATCTGCTACAGTGCATAAGGTCTTTGAAGTTGCCTGATAACAAAAAAACAAAAAAAAAACAACCCAGAACATTTTAAATGCTGGAATCTCTGCAGAATAAAGTTATACAACTACCTGAAGGGAGGTTGCAGCCAGGTGGGGGGTTGGGTCTCTTCTCCCAGGCAACCAGCAGCAGAACAAGGGGGACATAGTCTCAAGCTGCACAAGGGAGGGTTAGGCTGAATGTTAGGAAGAAGTTCTTAATAGAAAGAGTGATTTGCCATTGGAACAGGCTGCCCAAGGAGGTGGTGGAGTTACCGTCACTGGAGGTGTTTAGGCAGAGACTGGATGAGGTGCTTAGTGCCATGGTTTAGTTGATTAGATGGCGTTGGATGATAGCTTGGACTCGGTGATCTCAAAGGTCTTT